>NW_019525301.1:501390-529772 GCF_002814215.2 Seriola lalandi dorsalis
GGGGGGGGGGGGGGGGCTGAACACACAGAGGATGGAGCGGGACAGAAGCAGAAACTAAACATGTGGAGGAGTTAAGAGTCTCCGGTTCCTCTCAACTGTACCGCTGGGACCCGAGCTCACGAGGATTAATGTGTATGTGGGTGCGCGTCTGTGTGTGTGTGTGTATCCACCTCTGAAACACTAGGCTGTGCATAATTTATCAGACAGCTGTCAGCTTTGTACTCCTATTTACTTTGCAAGCCAGATCCCGAGCCAACAGAGACCCCAGCCAGCAGCGATGACAGCCCCCGAAACAGTTTAATTGGAGACTCAAACAACTAATAATGCCATCTCTATCACTTCAGTTTAATTACCTAAGTACGAGGGGATGCTTAACAAGACTGATGTTCTAAGATGCTAAGATAATGCCCCAATGTATATCGCTGGGTGTTTCTGGGATATAGCTTTTGTTCTTTTTGTTAACAGAAGATGTAAATGTGGAAACCTGCTTTCTTTTTTTCCAAGCTCCCCGAGGCTGTTTCCCATTATCAACCGCCTGGCAGTAAAATGCACATAATTTCGCTCTGGGCTGTATAAAATCACATTCACTTTTTGGAGTTGGGATAAAAACAGCTTCAGGCATTTGTTGTGGTGAAATCACTGAGGTGGTTTACACATACATTATGACACAAAAGCCATGATCATTTTTTTTTGTTTTGTTTTTTTTGGGTGTCTGTTCACCAGAGTGGGATCTCTGCCAATGTCTGGGAAGAGTCATCACTTTTCTAAAGACAATCTTGTCTAGTTCTTGACGTACAAAACAAACATCACTCACAAGGCAGCTTTCTGGCTTTTATAAATGACTCAGTGCCAAGTGGATGCCGACGTGGACAGAATGGAATTAAGTGTAAAATGAATTAGTGGTGGTGAAGACTGACTAGCTCTTGCAGTCATCCTCTTGGCTTGGTCCCCGGCTGACTGCCCTGAAACCTACCACCACCTGTGATATGAGAGACCTGTATTTAGCTCCATAATAGGGCTAGTTAAATTACCACCTAACCTTTGCTATAAAAACGTCTCCACTACTGTGTGATGGTGAGGTATAATAAAATACTATTTACTGCTAATTATCCAAATGCCACGACATTCCTGCAGAAAGTAACTCATGGCGCTTGTCAACACAGTTATTAGGCGGGATATTAAAATGAGTTCATATTTCATCCCCCTCTCCTGTGCGGAGAGCAGGGCTCGATGATGTGACTGCACTCCATGGCTCCCTGTAGGGCTCTGCCAACTCTGTGAGTCCACACAGAGTTCCTGTCACCAGCTAATTCCCCCGTGCCTTCATCACTCCTGACTGCTCCAGCATGTTGGCAGCCAAAGAAAGCCTCCAGCTACACTTGGTGAGTGCACACACTGCTGGTACAGTAGGCAGAGCTGGGATCTTACAAAGTGATATGGCTCTGGACCGAACCTGTATAGACACAATCAGATAACCTGGAAGAAAAGGCGTAACAAGTATGGACAGCCTTTCATTTTTCAAAGATCTTTTTTTTTTTACAGCATTAGAAGTATATTTGTGAGGCTGGCTGTGGCTCAGGAGGTAGAGCCGGATCATTCATTCAGTGAAGGTTTGGCGGTTCACTCCTGTCCATTGCAGCCATTGGTGTGTGATAAGGGGTGAATGAAAGGCAAATTGCAAAGAGCTTTGGATTAAAACTTTAGAAATTCAACCCATTCACTTCAGCTCGGATTAAAAAACTGGACAGGAAACTTTCTGTTGTGCTAAGTCTTTTGGTTTGGTAGATTTGGGGATGTGTCAGGAAGAGATCAAAGTTGAAGTCACACATGGGGGGGGGGGGGGGGGCAATACAGAGATTAGCCCCTGATGCAACACACCTGGGTGATGCCAGGTGCCTTCACACAATATGGAACTTTGTCATCCATCTTTTTAACCCATATAATAAAACTCGAACTGCCTACATCTAGAAAATAGCAGGCTGGCCAATGCCAGAGGAGGGTAATATCAAGCTAGACGGCTACTATAGTCACCAGCCTCAAAACAGGACATGGCATGGGTGATTACAGAGTCCAGTCCTAAAGTGATGGGTGAGTTAAATTCCTCTGGGTGTGCCAGGGAACAAGAGTGAACTCACAAGGGATAAACTCTTCATATCAACATGCAGGACAGGGTTCATGGTAGGCGATGGTAGCACTTCTTACCTGACTTCTCTTGAAGAGTGCTGCATCTTGTGTTTGTCTTTGTAATCATGAGGTAATTAATCCGACAAATTGGGATATGTGACTGTACTTTTGTACAACAGGTATCTTCAAAGACAGTCATGGTGTTGCACATAAAAAGCGACAGAAGTACTGTAGATGCGTGAAGAAAGAAAGAAAGAAAGAAAGAGGAGCTTGACAGCCTCCACACCTCCTCACACCTTGCCAGTCGCTGCGTGAAGCGTGTGTGTGCTTGTTGGAGTGTCGATTTTCAGAAGTTTACAAAAGCTGTCGGGCAGAAAAAGGTAGGGGCGTAGAGCTGTTCAAGAAATTACACCAGCACTTTGTTTGAAGCAAACTGAGCTTTTAGGAAACTGTGACGCTTTAGTGCCAGGTTCTTGTTTGGTTTTCCGTTGTACTTTACAAACCTGGACACTTTAATCTGCAATACCATCTGGAACTGCACACATTTAGTCTCCTCATATGCTTTTGACACCTTTGCTTCAGGATTCACAAATCACAGCACGGCTTGCACCACAGAAGCAACCTGCAACTTGTTATCACCTCCTGAGCAGGGCTGAAATGTAAAGGTTCCCCCTAAAGCCAGGACGTTACTGCAAATGGAAATAATAAAAGACGCCCCGAATATATGTCGACATCTTACGGTACGCTCGGTTAACTTCCTCTAGTGGAAAGAGGGAATACGTCAACCTGTTTGAGTGACACGTTTGAAAGAGTGAGTTATGGCCAAGGGTTCCGTGTTCAGCGCTCAATCTCATTACATTACAGTGCTCTTGCAGATGAAAGCCTCTGAGTGAGAGCTGAGGTCATTGAGAGGTAAGTGACTGACACGTTGGTTGACATCACTCAAACGTCTGAATACCCAGACGGATGGCCGGGTTTAACTGCCCAAAGTCAGATGTGATAAATGAACAAACCGCTCTGGAGGGGGAAATATTATTTTTACACACATTCCCGTCTTTAGCTCCACAGGAAATTTGATGAGATTGCTAGCGATGGTAACAGGATGTCTTGACCAGTCAGTAAATCTCTCTACTAGGTGACACCCCCCCCCGCAGTGACCTCAGAGGCCGTATGGGCAGCGAGGAGACCGATTCACAGCCTCCCTGTGGTTTTTGCTGAGCCAGTGAACATTTTCAAGAGCGAGATGTCCACTCCTCTTCAGATGTGTCAGGCTCCAGTGGCTGTTGGAAGAGAAATACTCTAAACATCACTTTGACTGACAGCCACCATTTCAAATGTGGCTGAATAAAAACCTCTATATACAAAAGGTAGTGCACAGGCAAGATGTAAAAGCCTTTTCGTCATTTCACAGTTCTTCCTGTTCTCTTGGAAGAAAATGAGAAATGGTTGCGACTATTTTATCTCTGGGCTTTTGAACACTACAAAATAGTTCCCATCCCAAAGCACACACACACAAAACACTCTGACGTAAATTCAAAATATTAGACCCCTGCAATATTAATGTAACAGCTGGCAACATTGTGGTTTGGATGAAGACTGTCTCTTTAACCGTTCTAGGATATTAAAGAGGTGTGAAATGAGCAGGTTGTACATCGAATATCATCATTAACCAAGGAATCCCACAGGATACCTGAGACAATCTTGTTTGATAATGAAGGCTGACCTTTTGGATTAAACGAACTGCAAGATTCATTTTCTCTGAAACATGTCTTAGGGCAACACATTTAGTACTGATATGGTGAGAATTCAGCTTATCTGTCCTTGCTCTTTGTCCTTTATTGTATCCATACAGCCACAGGGCTGGTGCTTTAAAGATTACATGTTCAGAGATTTCTCTCAGAGATCTCAAATTGCAAAATTGTCACATTTTCTAAACAAATTTTGAGAAGTTTTCTTTTTGTGAAAAAAAATTCAAAGGCTTCAATTTTATATCCAACACTAAATGCTGAGCTTCTTTGGTAAAAAAACAAAAACATTATAGCAAGACGTATAACTGATACAGAAGGACTAATTTTACTGAGTTTTAAGGATGTTACATTACTCATTATGCAAACAGTCATGAGTGGTCTGTGATGAATTAGATTTTGCCAATAAACCCCTCTCAAACTTCCCACGACACATCTGCTCTTTACAATACAAACCAGGTTTGCCCAAAGTAAATTTAATTATCAACTCCCAGGAAATCCGAGTCTGTAGAATGACCCGTTTCTCCACTACTGATCCAATGATTACTCAAAACAGCGAGGCTTTTAATGAGGGGAGCGTTAATGCCATTAGTATGAATGGAAAATGAATTTGCAACGTATGTCAATAAATGTACTGAAATGATCGTGCAATGGTCTTCAGAGTGCAAATAGGAGCATTTAGGGTGCCAATGTGTTGTTAAGCAATTGTCCTAATGCTATGCAAAGGGTGCACAAAGTTGTGAGTTAAAATGGAAATATGAACGGCAACTGCAAAAAAAAAAAATTGTACAAAAAGACCTTCATGCTATTATTTCCCTGTTTATTTTCCAAATAAACACAGCTATTAAAGCCTTTACCAACCAACTCAGTGCATCATAATGAAGCCTTTTTTTTAGCATGTATCTTTCAAAATGACAGACATTACATGCTACAATTATAGACACAACGACATTTCATGTGTGTGTTTCAGCCAGTGGGCTCAGAGAATTTCACATCAAACAAGGGAATTGGAAAATGGCCCCAAAGTGCAGGTTTCTCCTTTGATGCTCTGAGCATCATTAACCCAAATATAATTTCTCGAGCACTGTTTCCACCAACACATCTTCAGGAGGAGTGTGTTTGATTGAAAACAACAAGAACTGCAAATTCAGGCTCCTTCCTTTCCCGACACACATGCACACACCCACCCACACACCCACACACACACACACACACACACACTTCTCCCGTTTTTTACACCCCATTCTACTCCAAATGGAACAGGAGAAAAATAGAAGCGTGCTTTCAAGGAACCCAAGCCTGTAATTTCAATCTAGTTCCAAGTTCATTTGCACTGAAGTACCCTGCGAATGCTGCCTTTACAGAGCACAATGCTGCGGTGATGCTAAGAGGACCCAGTCCATTAAGAGGGAGAGGGAGAGGGAGCGAGGGCCATCTTCTCTTTCAAGGAGAGTAGCAGAGCAAGGGGAGGGAGAAACAAAAGAGCAACAGACAGAGGGGAATGGTGGGTGGAGGGAGCAGGGACTGGGTTTGGAAATAAAGGGGAAAGAAGGGAGAGATAGATGGAGAGAAGGCTGTAGTTTAATGAGGAGACAGTGATTTTAGGAGCGAACAGGGGGGATGGTTTGATCTTTGACCTCTCAGATCCCTTGGTGTGTGTGACAGGACTGAGTTCAGACAGAGGATTAAGGTAATCAAGGGTAGTAATGAGAACAGAGCACACATTCATGAGCCTGGACACTCCCCAGAAGCAACAATTATGCACCTCACCCCCCCCCATCCATCCCCTCCCCTCCAATGTGTGTGCCTGTACCTAGACGTCATCTTTGCCTGTGGTGGTTTTATTTGAGTATGACAGAAGGGGGCCACTGCAGACAGATATAGATGTGTGAAACAGTGGCCCGGGATCACCCCATCCCCCGTTAATGGAATACCTAGCCTTTGTCCCACTTTACAAGGACGTGTGTCTTTTAGCTGGTGCAGACGACAATCATTTCAGTCGTTTAATTAGCAAAGAAATGCCAAACATTCGCTTCTTTTCTGCTCTTTCATATCATCCCAAATTTATATTTTATAGTTGGTTGGACAAAACATGAATTTGAAACCATCAGTCTCTTTACTTGCTATTAATAAAAAAAAGTGAATTTATTAACATTAATCAATAATCAAAATAGTTGTCTATCAGTTCTCTGTTAAGCAGCCAATCACTGATGCTGAAGATGGGCAGACTCATGTTAAAATCCACTCCACTGTCATTATGTTAAGGTAAAATTTACTTTTTATGATTAATAATTGAATTCTGCAATTGCAAAGTTTATATGTTGAGTTTTTTTTCTCCTGGTGAGGCGCTTTAAGCGATAGTAGTACACCTGCTGAACATTTTTGGCAAAAATTGTGCGATAAGCTACGAGGGCAGGAATGAACCAACTAAAACCAACTCTGAAAACATTGTTTTGGCACTATGCTGGAAACTAGAATATGATCTTTGGTTTGAGTTAGTTTGGTTTAGGGATTTTTAAAAGCAGGGATATATTATAAAATAATATGGTAACCCAAGAAAATCTTAAATAAATAAAAACTTTGAAGACATCAATGCAGCAGTGAGCAGAGGTACAACAGCCCTTCTTTATCCCAGCAGACACCCTGACAAGGCCAAGAGTGAGGAGGCACCTTAAAAGGCTACGCTCTGTCTGCAGCAGACTGGTGGAACATGACTTCATTTTGAGGTCGGCAAAATCCCTTCAATCGCTTCAAAGTCCTGGCTCCGCTTTTTACACCTACAAAGGGAACATTTAAGTCCTCATAATGAGGATGCCACATGCCGATATCATCTTTCACAGGCTCCATTTGACCGGTGCTCCTGTTTGGATGGAGTCATGTTCACTGGTGCACATCCTTTTTTTTTTTTTTTTTTTTTAAATCACGTGTTTTCAATTACTCCAGGAGTGAACAGAACCAACTTGTGCTGTAATTCAATAAGGAACACAAAGAGGCAGGTCGGGCGGGTGGGACAGCCCGGCATTGTCCTGGGACAGCTGAGTGACAGGGGTGAGTTTAGGACCCCGGAGCACACAGTGGTTACTTTGTACCTGTCAGTCAAGCTGTGACACCGACAGCCTGCCGGGGGACTGGGGGGGAGGCTCCTTTAGAGGCGAGTGAGGTGAGAGGTCCTTGACCACAGGGCAGTCCCCCACCAGCAGGTGACTCCCTCCCTCTGCCTTGAAAGCATCACTTAACAATACGAAGGGCAGAGCAGCTGGCTGCTGCGGCCGAGCGTACGTGTGCAGGGACGGCCATGCACCACAGATCCTTAAAGACGTGCTACAGGAGCAGCAGGGTATTACACTAATTCATCAGGAACAGGCATTAAAGATGTTTGCTGAGCAACTTTATGTTGTAGCACATCTTTTTTTTTTTTTTTTTTAGAACTTTCCAGTGTGTAATGATGATTCAGCAACACAATATAGATACTGACAAATCCACAGCTGCTTCTACAGCCATGCTAGCAGCTGAACTTACTGCTGCACTCAGCCATACTGGTGCTTTAGAGCTAATCGTTAGAATGCTAACAAGCTCACAATGAATGTATGATATTTATCTGCAATAAGGTAAAATCAGCTGATAATATCATCCATGCCCATACACTGGCCGCACTTTGGGGAAATTAAATGATTTCAATATGTGTATTATGCTATTTGGCCAACATGCCTACATATTTCTGGGGCTGTTTCCAATTAAGAGAAACCTTAATGCAGCAGCACACAGTGGTATTTTGGTATTTTAGACAATAATGTGCTGCCAAGCTTGTGGCAGGAGTTTGTGGAACACCCTTTATTGTTTTTTTTAACAAGACAACGTCCTCATGCACAAACCCAGGTCCATAAAGACATTCGTTTGGCCTGCACAGAGCCCTGATCTCAACCCCGCCCAACACCTTTGGGATAAAACTGGAAACAGGAACATCAACTGTGAGACTGACTTCATTGCCCAGTGTTAGTACCTGATCTCATTAATACTCTTGAAGCTGCAGCCAGGTTTTCACAGTTTTGTGGATTATTTCCACATAAGACGGAAGGCTATCATAGCAGCAAAGAGAGAGCTTACTCCATATGAAGTCCCTTTTTTTTTTAAAAAAAAATGAGATATTTGACAAACTGTCCACATACTTTTGGCCCTGTAGTCTATACTTCAGTTGTAATTATAGAAGTACAGGCTTTCTCACTCAACTAAAATATGCCAAACACAGATAATATGAACTTTTAAGCTAAGAGCAATCCAATTAACTTTTTTACCGCTGTAGTTTAATATTTGGCTGCTAACGCCATCTCTATTTGCAGGATCCAAATGCACCACTCTCTGCCAGAAGAGCCTGAGCTTTCCCTTCCACTCAGGTTCACACTCCAAGCTCTTTCAGCCCCATCTGTCTCTGTCAAAGCTTCTCACTACAAAGTACTCCTTCCTCAGTCCACCACTGACTACTTCCTTATCTACCGCTCTCAGCTAACACACCATCATTCAGTCTGCTTCCGAGCCAGTGGACGTCTGTTGGTCCAAGAAAAAAAAAAAAAAAGGATTGATTTTTTTTGCAGCCAAGCGGTGGAGGTGAGGAGGTATTATGTGCCAGTCACGGTTGGCTGTACTGCCAGCTGGAGTGAACGGCTGCGGACAGCAGATCACACGGACCGAGGCTGCAGGATAACGCTAACAAACCTGGGGATCATCACTGAATACACAGGCTAAATGTAAAGCAGAAAACTGAGAACACACTGGCTGATATACCGCTGGAGATCCTGCCAGCCAGCAGGATTGTGATTATACGGGCATAAGAACTGAACATGATAACACCAGTTACAACTCAAACTGCTGATGTACTTATAATACAATGACGAGAGCTCAATGGTAACCAAACCAAAGGACAAAGGACCAGCACGTGTCTGCTGTGCTTAGTTTTAAATGTGGCTGATATTTACAATAAATGACCCAAAGTAAACCACATCTGCTGTATTTACCTTTGAATATTCGCTAAATAACAGATGAAAGTAATTCAAATCTAAAACTTAAATTTTTTTTTATTTTTTTTAAAACACACACCAGTATTTAGGGTTTAACAGATGGGATTCTGTGCTAATGTTCTGCCTCTTTGAATGAAAATTTTCATGCCAAAAAGGCAGGTTTCTGAGGATATGCGGAATCCTGATTAAGTGGATCAGGTATCGGCTATGATGTAACAGTTCCACAATAAATACAGCTCCTTTTGTTTTTCTCTGTTCAGTCATGGTAGCCTGTGGTGCCACAGCAGTCCCTGGCTTTATGTTATTCCAATGAGGTCCATGCAGTGTGGTGATACAGACGTCAACTGTGGGGAAGCAAGAACACCTGTATAGATACGCTGTGTTGGCAGATACCCTGAGAAGAGATACTGGAATTGGAGAGGGAGAACCTTGAATCTTTCCTGTACTGTATTCTTGTTAGGGAGAACAATCCTCTGACAGCTCTGAAGACCACAAACGCTTTACAACGAGGGCAACATCTTTTAGTGTCAGCAGCTTTTTAAGGCAGTGAGTGTCTATTAATCGTTGGCAGAGTAAATCACAAACTTTAAATACGTTTAAGTCAGAATACACTGGAGATTTTGCAGACTGAGGTGGACAAACGAGGATACACACTTCAACCAAAAACCTAAATCAACCCAAGAAATGATGATCGCATTTACAACCCAAACTCCCCTCATGTGTCTCCCCTCCTCCCGCTCCAGGGTCCCAGTGGGCTGTCATTAGCCATCCCCGGGGTAATATCTCCTCCTGCTCCTAACTGACAGTCACAGGTTGACACGGTGTCTCACTAACCCCTGTGCTTTGATGCTGCTGTTTCCCCGTCGCCTCGCCGCACAAGAGGCTCCTAACAGGAGAAACAGGTGAGCAGGGAAAACCATTAGCCAGTGTCGCCTCAACAAGACCATACCTCAAAAAACAGATGATGGTAAAGACACTGAGAACAGAATAGAATAGAACAGAATAGATGGAATAGAATAGAATAGAACAGAATAGAATAGAACGGAATAGAATAGGACAAAAGAGTCATTTTCTATTAGATACAGCCACAATGACCTTGGTGAAAGTTTTCTTCTCCAAGCTTTATGTGTGTGTGTGTGTGTGTGTGTGCATGGGATGAAGAGACTGTCAGACAGGCAGCATCTGAGAGAACAGCAACAATGAAGCTAATGCACATGCCGGGCAGGACCCCAGTCGCCAAGGAAACACAACCTCTTTCTGACCGTCACCACGGCAACCTGCATCCCAAAAGTGTCAAGGGCTCTCTTCAAGGGCCGACGTCCCATTGTTAAGGATTTCTCTCTTAAGAGTATTTGTCTTCATCGGTGGGCATCGGAGCGTATCTGACAAAACTAAAATAAGCTATTATCCCGCTAAATGGTCGAATGAAGGAGATTTTCCATCAAAATGTTCCACGATTAAAGATTGTGCAAACTCCACTAACACTCTGAGGTCACACTGTCCTTTCAACTGTATAATAATCTGAGATAATCTTTTCCAAATGGCAAAGAAGGAATTCAAATGCTGAAATATCGACAAATGTGCCAAGAAGTTCTGCCTGACTCGGATGTTTTTCGTGTCTTTCCGCTTAGATTGAGAATGAAAACTGATGCTCATTGGCCAGTCCGTGTAAGCCTGTCTACATCAGCAGGTTCGGCCTTTGAGCCCCAGCTCTGGTGGCTGTTCGACCGGCTTGGCTACACACACTGTCGTGTTACGCAACCCGAGCCTGCCCGAGAATGTGATTTACTCCGTCCGGCAGGCTCTAATGCCGTTCTTGATGTGTAATGAGTACGAAGGTTCAGGTGAACTGGAGCTTTTGTTCTCTCTCGGTGCGCTCGCTTTGGTAATGAGATTATTGGTTCAGATGGGAGTTGGAGAGGCTGAAGGATGGCAGAGCTGCAGATATATGGAGCGTGTGTGTTTGAGGTGGGTGGGTTACGTGCATGCTTGGGTTGACTGCCCTGAGGGGCTGATCATCAAGCAACAGGGCAGAGATTAACTCCCTGATTACATCACAAATTTGCCCCAAGCCTCTGTCCTGTGCCAATACATAGTGCACTGAGATTAGGGTTGTAGAGTCCAGCCCTGATGACACGCACACACACACACACACACACTTCCTCTCTGGCCAGCACATTCACCTACATTCCACCACCAATGGGGAAAACAACAGCAAATACCTTGCACATGCAAAACACGCATGATAAATGGAATCGCAGAGAGACAAATGAGGCCACTTAGAGTTCAGCCAGAGTCCTTACAGGCAAGTCGCTCGGCAGCCATCTTGACAATGACCCCGGGCAGCTATTTCGGGCTAACAACATCAGGCTCCAATTTAGATGAACGGGGGAGAGAGCCATAACTACACTTTCAATGGTGACGTTGAAAACTGCATGTATGGAATTGCCACGCAAATCTGATAAATACAGCATAAAAGGTTTAAAATGCTTTTTTCCCCACTCGTATACTTCTACTGCGCTTCTACTCATCTTTCCTTGATGACCAACACAGGATTTGAAAGTTAGCTTAACTATCAGTGCAACAACGTGATTGGCTTGATATGTGTCCTGACTCTGCGGGACAATTTGCTACTTTGCGGGGAGATCATCTTTTGGTGTTGCAGACTTTTCTATTCAGGATTCTTGAAGAGGTTAGTCCCCTCCCTTCACCTCTCTCTGCTTGAGCTGCCGTCCTGCACTCCAGTCCAGACTAAACACCCCTCGGAGAGAGCTGTGACCTACTCTCTCCCAGGAGAGAGCTGTGACCTACTCTCTCCGAGGAGAGAGGTCATGCAATTTGAGAGGGACAGGAGGAGACGTTCACCTCGGGGGGTTACATCCACAAGGTTGGACCGTTCACAGACAGCAAGAACGAAAAAGAAAAAGATTAATAATACTAATAATGATAATAATAGGTATCCTGCTCAGTAGCGTAGTCGCCTGACCTTTGTCACATAATTTTCCTTTTACTCTTTCTTCCCATTTTTCTACCTTGTACTTAATCTTAAAAAGTTTATCTTACAGGGTTATAACCTACCACCTAGTAACAACCTGGATCCTCCAGGGAGGCAGAGAGCTTCCTTTCTTAGTGAAATCTGTCAATGCAGTCGACCTGAAGACATTTTTATAATCCTCAAATGGCTGGAAATTTTATGGAATATTGCACTGTAATCTAAAGCAGCCTACCTCTGTATACACTGTAAAAAAAAAAAACAGAAAAAAAACATGATGTGTGAATATGCACAGTATGAGTGATCCAGCAGGTCATTTGTCAACGAACACAGCCAACCTCTTCTTGTGCTTCTCCCCTGACGACTGCAGCAAACCGTGTTTTATCCTCACGAACTTCCAATATTTCCGGAGCTTGCGGGGGACGTATGTGCTTCACTGTCAAATAAATATTCATCCGTCTCATTACAGGCAGACAGATGGTCCAAAAAATGAAAAATAAAATAAAATAAAAATATTTTAAATCAGGCAGTCGGGGAACATTTCTGAAACATCCAAGTTTTTTATCTTTCTTAAAAATCACACAAAGGAGTAAAGGAGAAATAGTTTTGCTGAAGAGGAGTGGGATCAAACAAGGGCAAGGAAGAGAGGTTCTGCTTGTTAATGGGAGCTCTGACTGAGCTTCTGAAGAGTCATGTCGCCACCTACTGGTCACATTTAAAAGGTCCTGGGAGGAGAGCACAATGCTGAGCAGCAGAGGAGCCTCAAAATGTTCAAAGCTTTTCTGTTGCGCTTTCATGTTTTCTTAAATGTTCGGCTGTGATGACTTTCACAGATGTCCAGCGAGGAAGAGAAGAGATGGAACAAGAAGAGGGGATGGCGAGGGAGACGGAGGGAGTGCGGGGCGAAAAACGTAAACAAGTGCGCAGACATGAAGTGAGTGTAAGAGGGGGCGTGTGGCTTTTAGCAAACTGAGAATTTGTGGAAACAGCTTCAACAAGTGGCCTAATCTCAGAGCGCCGTCCCGAGGGGGAGGAGGGGCCGCACTGGTGTTTACCTGCTAGATTCTACAGCAGCCCATCAATCTCAATGTGGGCCGCACATCGCCTGCCCCTACTCCTTCTGGCATTTCATCACTCCCCCCTCCCTCCCTCCCTCTCTCTCTCCCTCCTCCTGTCCTCCCATCAAGTACCTCTCCAACACGAGTGTATGTGTTTGGATGTTTCAGGAGAGCAGCTGGTTGTGTCGGCAGTGGGTGGAGAGGGAAGAGGAAAAAGAGGGAAAGGAGCTTAAGGAGCCGGAGCCGTGGCTCCAGTCTAGCATGACTCAGTCTGGGTGCATCCATGCCCGTGGGGAAAACACACAAAACATGTACCAAAACACACAGCTCTCACCCCTCTGTAATCAGTGTGTCCAGATGCTCACTTTCCCCCTTTAACAAGCATTTTCCATGTCTCTTAGCCCAGCTGCTCAGAGCAGTAATAACAGCAATGACAGGAGGCTGACTGAAAAAGCATTAGATGAGGGTCTGTTTGGGCTTTCCTGCACAGAGAGAGCAGGGAACAAAGATCTGTGCTCGGCTGCTTCCCTGCTCCGGAGGCTGTGCCGTGCTGTGGACTTAAGAATGCGACGCCCAGGAGAGAGAGCACAAACTGGACGACATGAGAGGGGCTGGAGCGTTTACAGCCCCGGGGTGGGGGGGTGGGGACAGCCCACCTGTTCAAACAGCCAGAGCTATCCTGAGGAAATGAAAACTTCCATCTTAGTAGAGCCGTGCAGATCCTGCACACCAAATCCCTCTCACTTCCTCGCTGGCTCACTCACTATCTTCTGTTGCCACAGCTGGCTCCGGGAGCGTCTTTCCCTTCCCCTATCTGCACATCTAGACCCGGCACACAACCAAATATAAATCACTCAACTCGTTCAGGTGGAAAATTAAAGTCTTAAATGTCAATGTTTTCTGCAGTATGTTACATATATGTCTATAAAAGTTACGGTATGCAAGCCAACTTAAAAGTGGGTCACAGTTGCCTTCCCCAGTGCAACCGCAATTATTCACCAGCCCACTCGCACAGAGAGACCCCAGTGCAGGTTTTTTGGTGAAGAGACTGAACTCTGTGGAGGTCGGACTCCTAAACAAAGTGCCGTGGATGGGTGGTGGAGAGGAGGACAGGGACAAATGTGAACTGTGACTGACCTTGGCTGGTCATTGCTCAGGTCACTGCTCACACTGAGGTGTGGGGTGACTCTCAGGGTCGAGCTGGGTCTGACCTTAAAGCACTGCTCCCTGTGCTGTTCTTTAGACAGCAAAGAAAGGCCACATTATGCAGCACAGACGTATAAAAACAAGAACATGGAGAATTAAGAGGGAGAAAACTGTTTTTTCATGTAATGAATGATTTGTCACTTAACTTTTATGATTTATTAAGTGCTGCCGTCCTTGCCATAAACTAGTTCACAAGGCTGTAGGGAAAAACAGCTATTTACTTTTCTGTTGCATTGGACAAATGGGAACAAAGTTTCTCTTGCACAACTTTACCCTAAAGCAAAAACAAACGTCTCCCAGACTGTGGGTATTAACCTTGAGTCGCTGTCTCTTCCCAGCCAGTCTCGGCCTTATCAGCAGATGCAGACTCCTGGCGTCGGACGGGGCAGACTGCTGTACCTGGAAATAAACACCACCTTAACTGCACCCATCGCCAAGGAGATACCCTCAGGGGGGAGGCCAATGAAATGCCTGACAATGGGTGTGTGGGGGGGGAGACAGCCTGCCAGCGAGTGCCATCAGCTCTTTTTACGAGCAACTAATGTTCTCTCATGCCTCTGTCAGGGCTGTCCGTTATTACCGTTGCTCACTTAGTCCTCTCTCGCACAGACTCATCTGATGACTCATGCCACAGAGCAGGAGGAAGAGAGGATGAAGAGGAAGAAGAAGAGGTGTTGTTAATGTACTCTGTCACCTCTTCACTTCACTGTGGGCTGAGAAGCCTGAACCTTTGGGTGTCAGAGGAGGAGAGGACGCAAATGATCACAGCTCCCGCTGGTCCCTGCATGATTTGACAGCAGAGAGACGCCCAGTTTTTCCGAGCTTCCACCAGAAACCTCAAATTACACCTTTCAGAGGAGTCATAAATCAGAGCTTGTTGGTTAAGTGCTTGTGTTAGACATAAAGCATAAGCATGACAGGTGGGGAAAAGTGAGTCAGCTAGTAAATCGAAGGGAATGAATGTAATTGTGGTGAAGCGCAATCAAACTGAAAAATTCCCAACAACTAAAAGTGACATGGTCCTTTCACTAGAACTTATTATTTTTGACAAGCTTCTTGCTAGGAGTGAAAGGACTGTGAAAATGCAAGTGCACACTGTGGCCACCAGGGGTCGCTCTCTCCCTCCAGTGTTGTGTTCTGCAGATCAGGGCAAGGCCAGCTGGACAGGAGTCAAGAATGATCCTCACAGAACTGAGCCTCCAATCAGATCCAGAACCCAGCATGCAGCTCCAGCAGGTCGACCTGCTCTCTTTCAACAGACAAAAGCTCCAGTTACATATAAAATACATATTTTAGGGAGCATATAAATACTTAATGACACTGCCACAGCTGGCACTGAAACTTGTAAATCCCTCCTCATTTGTGAAAATATCTGCCAAAATGTTCCTTTGTCTTGGAGTACAACTCCAGGGTTCCTTTGGAGAACAATAGAAAAAAAAATGGAATAAAGCAAACACAGCATAATACACTGTCAGGCTGAATTAGAATTTAAATATAAAATCTGCTGCTTTTGCCAGAGTAACAGGCCACACCTGATGAGAGGGAGAAACAAACACTAAGATGAGAAATGCAAAGCTCCCTGTTTCACATTTAACTATCTCTGCAGATGTTGGTGACAAATTTATCTCTTTTATTAAAAGTCCAAAAGAACAGCGGAGAGCGTGGGAGGTGGAAAAGTAGGAAAATACAGAGAGAGAGAGAGAGAGAGAGGGAGGGAGAAAAAAAAACAGTTGGATGTTTCAAGTCCTTTTGCTGGTCTCACAGGGTATTGTAGGAGCAGCAGCGGCACAAGGCTCACGGCTGAATTGGCCCATCATGGGCGCATTTGTACTTTTCCAGCAGGCGGACAGGAAGCACCTGGGTCCAAGGGCCAGTGAATACCCCCCCCGCCCCCCCACCCGACCCGATCCAACGCAACACATCATCAGCTTGACTGGAAGGGTCCTGTGCAGGCTCTGTGGCTCTAAAACAGCACTCCCTGGCTGCCTGTGTGTAAACAAACATGCCTCTGCCGTATGTACGCAGCAGCAACACGAGGGAGTGCACTCTTTCATTCTGCTTCAGCCCTCAGGCACAGAAAACACAGAGGAAAACAGCATGCGGTAGAACTGTCGGCTCTGAGACCTGCCTCTTTACACTAAAACCTTCATTGAATTAAATGCTTTTCCTTCAGCTGGGCTGGAAATCCAAACTATAGCAGGCTGCCACTAGAAAGAGGAGGGAAAAGTGAGGGTTGTATGTAGAACATGATGGAGCTCTGTGGGGTTTTGGGCGGAGCACAAGTGGCTGGGTGGGGGCCTGGGTGAGCCGGGCCTGGCAGGCTCTGGGCCGCGCTGGGTTGAGTTTTGGTGACTGTGTGGCTGCTCATGCTGGGCTCACTGGGGGATGAGAGGCTGGCCACAGCAGCCAGAGGCAAGTGGCCCAATGTAAACAGCTCATTCTGGTGGTGAGGCTGAGGAGCTGCTGTAATTACTGCTGGTCATGAGAAGATGAATAGAGATTTAGAGAAAGGGAGGAGAAGAAGTAGACGAGGAGAAGGGGGTATGAGAGCTGGAGCCGCGGGTTGGGGGCAGGGGGCAGGGTTCCAACCCTCACATCGATCTTTATCTATCACAGATTCCCGAGGAAAGAGTTAAACAGAGAACTGGCCCGGGGGGCGGGGAGAGCAGTTCACACCAGCGCTGCGCTCTGAAGCCAAACACTTCTTCTTACATTCTCCGTTTCAGAGGCCCTTGGCAAATCAAGAGCCAGAGTGTAGAAAATTAAGTTAGAGGAAATTCATTTGCCTGTTACAATGGACTTGCATAAAAAAAAAAAAAAAATCTTTTCCAAGTTCTGTCTCTCGCTCTTATATGCCTATGACCTGACTTTAAAGAAAGCTCCATGTGGGCTAATACATCCTCCAGTATTCCCCAATCTAAACTCAGGAAAAGAAAACAGCCGCTGAAGGAAGTGGAAGTGTTTATAGTTCAGTAGTGTCAGCTAGACCTAAAAAGTACTCTGACTTTAACACTCATGTTGTTGTTGATGTTATTCTGCTCATCCTTATCTTCATATAACAAAAGCCCCTCAACAAACCCCCACAATGCTGGCCAATTAGCGGCTGTTTTTTTTCTTTTTGTTTGTTTTGCAGCTTGCAAACCTTGATCTGAAGTGGAGAAACAAGAGAAATTTTTTGTAGGCGCTTCGGCAGTCGTTGATTAGATTAGAGAAGTTACAACCTCTGTGTGAATAATACAGGAGCCCCTTTTGATAAACATTTATCTGAAAGCTGATCTGCTGTATTCACATTAATGCTACAACTAACAATTACCTTGTGGAACGATGAATTGTTTAGTCTATGAGAATAAAATCTGTATTTTCCAGAGTCCAATGTGACGACCAACAGTTCAAAACACAATCAGGTAGCCGACTGAACTGATCTGGCAACTAAGAATAGCGGCAGGATATAAGCTCTCTTTTTTTTTTTTTAGCATATGTCTTTCTTTCAGTAATCTGTGACTAAATGTGCCTCTATCTGTAATGAATGGCCTCAGGCGTAGGTCAGAGGTAGTAGCTCCCCCTCTGACGAACAACTTCCCTGACTCATGCACTGATCCCTGCCAGGCCTTCCTGTAACCCGGCTCTGATTAACAAATTAACGAGCTCGGGTATTTATCCAGGCTTCAGGTGGAGGTGTAGGAGTGCACGACTGGACTGCTGAGGATTAAGGCTACCTTTATACCCAGATTACACAGCATTTATCCCCCCCTCACCGGTGGAGAGAAAAGGTGGGGAGGGTGTGTGTTTTGTGAGATTCATAGAGAGGGGAGGGGCGTCAGGTGTGCCCACACAGATTAGCGCGAAGCTCCTGGTAATGAAAGAAAGGACGGCAGCCACTCCCCGCGCTGTCTTTGAAGTCGGGGGAATAAAAGCCCCCCCTCCTAGAAAGGAGCCCCCGGAGGGTCAGGATCCACACACAGCCTCCCAGAGGTCGGCGATGATAAGGAGGATCGGGATCAGACCCGTCTGACCTTGAGTCCTCTCACTCTCCCTCACGTCACTCAGCCATATACAGTCCTCCTGCCCTTTTACCCACTAATTTCTCATATTGGAGCAAAAGCTTCGCCAACAGCCGAAGGTTAGGAGGTGAGGAGGAGGTCTTGCTCTCAACTTTCCTCACTCTTGATTGCTTTCTTTGCTGCTGAAGAGAAAGTTCCTGGCTGTGTGAGAGAGTGTGCCACAAACTTTGGGTCGATCTACATTTTTTTTGTCAGCAAAGCCTGCAGAAGGAGAAGGTCAGGAAAAAATTCTCCCACTACATGCTCATACACATTAAATAAGCATCACATAAAAAAAAAAAAAAAAAACAGTGTTAAGGGTCTGTGAAACCCAGGGATGCTTTATAATCAAGTTTTACTCGCAGTTACTGCAAGGACATGGGGCGAGAGGGGAGAGGATGAAAACGGGAAACTCACAAGCTAATTGAAAAGAAGAAGCCTGGAGCACAGAGACCGGGGGAATAGGGGGTGGGGGTGTAAACGCGAGCGGGGGGAATGTGCGTCAGAGCTGCGGGCGGCTCGCCTACGGAGCAGCGAGGGATGTCACTGATGGACATGTCCGACATTGAACTAACAAGCAGCCTGTGGATTGCGTGGCACACGCATACACACAGAGCCACATGTGCCTGAGAAAACATACTATACAGCCACAGACACATTATTGTATTTCTATCCTTGTTAGAATCATCCATCTCCTCACCTTCACCACAATACATCTGTGTCAAAGTTATCATCCTCAAGATTTTCATGATAGCAAATAGCACTTCTGGTTTGCATTTTCTGAGCACTAGTCACTTAATATATAGCAATTAGTAGTATTGGCACAGTTGGCCACCGTTGTTGTTACCACCAGCGACCTCAGGTGTTGCCATATCAACCACGGCTGAAATTTCCCTTAAAGAGGTGTTTACTCGTCATATGGAGTGCAAATCCTAATGATGTCATCAGGGTAAACAACCCTAATGATGTCATCAGGGTTATCTGTTGTTTGTTTCATAGAACCCATATGTATATAGTTTGGTTTTGTCCTTTAGGAAACACTTTTGTTTAATTACTGTTATTTATGCTTTGGATTTATTTCATTTGATTTGATTTGTACGTATTGTCCATATCATTCTACCATGTTTAATTTTTTTTAGAGGTTATGATCGTTCGTTTCCTCCATTTTCACTTTAATAGTTTTAACGAGATGAAATGGAAAATGTTTTAAATAATAAAGTATTTGAATAAAAAAAAAGTTATCAGTGTTATCTTGGCTTAGGATTAGAGGCCAAATATTTGTAACAGAAAGCCTGCGTTACAAACTGAGGCTGCATAACATGGTATTCACCAGATGAGGACAGTCCAATGGAAGATATGATCAAGTTTCATTACAGGAAATGTAGGATCCAGCATTTTTAAAGCTTAACCAGCACTGGGGACTAAAAGTCAGGATATCTGGGCCACCGTTGTTTCTATTGTGACGTGTGTTTTTCAGATTTTCTTTTGTAACACCCCATGTAGTAAGAATGGCCTTTTAAAATTCAAACCAAGACTTAGTATGAAACGTACTTACTTACAAACAAGTTCTAACTCTAACCTGAAAAGTTCCGACAGCAACATGGACAGGAAAAGTCCTCGGGCTAGCTGAACTTGTCCATCTTTCCATTTTCTTAAGTACTTGTGGTCCTCATAAAGACGGACAACAACGGGCATACACACCAACACATTTTTCCCTCTGAGCAACTCCCACCTGATCCAAAGCACGGTTCAGTTGCTAGATAGAGGGTTTTAAATAGGGTGAGGGATTCTCCAACCAATCCCTGCCCTCGGTAAGAAGAATGTATCCTGGTGTGTGAGTCGATTGTCCTAGCAGAGGATTTGTATCCAGTGAACAGGGCTCCCTCCAGCTGTGCTCCAATCCAGCGGGGTTAAATTAAAGGCAAACTACACAGCTCGCTGTGCTGGCACTCTTGTTAAACCCAGGATCTCTTGGTTACAACAGCCTGGCTCATTTTCAAAATGATTCTTTTCCAGATAAACGTCACTGACCCTGTTTTCATTTCCCAAAGACTTTAACTAATGACGCTTTATTGACTCTTGAAGCTGGCTTTAGCAGTTCTTGAAGGGTAAAGTGGCATTCGAGCCAGATCTGTCCAGCCAGTCACAACTTGCCGTCACTTCACATTGATGCCCCCCCTCCCCATATCTACAGATGCCAAAGCGCTGCCATAATTCGCCCTGATGAGCTGGAGCTGCTAGCTCATCATGAGCCAGAGCTGTAATCCCTGTTCTTCTGACCCTTTGTGAAAGTCATCAGCTGATCAGCAAATGCTCCCCCTCCCTCTCGGCATCTTCACTTGACTCCAGGCTGATTGAAGGGATTTGGAGAGAGAGGGAATAATGAAAGAAAAAAAAAAAAAAAAAAAAAAACAGAGAAAGAATACAATGGGCAGAAAGAGAGAGGCTGATGAAGAACACATGCTTATTCACAGAGACAACCCAGAGGGGAGAGGAAGGGCTGCCAGCCAGTTAGTCACTGGTACTGTAGATGAAGCAAAATCAGAGCAGCAGATGGCACTGATAGTGTGGAAGTGTTGGGGTGTGTGTGTGTGTGTGTGTGGAACAGTAAGACAAGGCTCATTATCACCTCTCTCTGCATCACATGGCACATCAAACCCCCATTCCTCCATCACCACCCGCACCTCTCGCTTTTCGTCTGATAACGGCACATCGCTCCCCCCAGCACGGCCTCTCGGCTTCTGAGCAGGATGAAGCCTCGACCTGCTTCCTATCGCCGGTACCTCTGCCCACACCAATTACACAGATTATAATTCATTCTTCCAATCTGATTTGGCACCTTGAGAAGTTATTGTAGATGTCTCGATATTTTGGGCTAGGGATTTTCAAATTCGCCTCTCTGAGAGTTTGTCTCTTGCTTGCATATGAATTCACCCATCTGTTTCCGTCTCCACTAAATGCAATACATGCCTCCTCACATGGTACAGCTTCATTTTAAAAATATACAACTTTCACAACAGGATCACACTGCTAACTCATCCTACCATGACCTCGCTATCCTGTGCACAAAACAGGCCCTGATTTATCAGTCCTAGAGGGGTCACGCTGTGCTCTTTACCAGCTGCCCACATACGGTTTTATCATGACTGCTGCAGCCTTTTGTAACCTCCTGCTCAAACCATTCACTGTGCATTTTTACTGGCAGCCCGGCCGACTCCAAACCGCATAAACAGCAAGAGTTTAGAAAATGCAATGCAAATTCGCTCTTCTTGACAGCCGTGTTTTTGTTGACCCTCCAGAAAAATACTAATTTCAGATCATTTCATTGAGCAAATGCGATCAAACTGTTTATAAATACTGAGGGGTACCTCAGGCTCAGCTCAGTTGTAAGCCCTCAATGCAATTGGGGGTAGTTAGCAGCCAAGCAAGGCTGAATGTGATCCCTATCTGAGGTCGTGACTGCGCGGTTGTGTGTACGGGAGAATATGAGCAAGCCAGCAGAACTATCAACGTTTAAGGATGTGTGGTCTGGCTAAAGTGGATGAAGGTTTGGAAGGGAAATGAGTTCGAATGTGAGACTGCACAACACGCTCTGCTCCCTGATCCCAACGTTCGGGGTTGGCCGGCCCTCTGGAGAACCGAGTTCAAATGTTCTATTTAACCGAGGAACCGAAATACACCCTCAACCGTGGTCTCTGTGACGGTGACGCAGCTGTTTCTTCTCCAGAGAGGCAAACCTTAATGGGCAAAACAGTGATGATGTCAGCCATCGCGGGCAACACGAGGACGAGGTTGGTTGCGAAGAAAATGTCCCCGGGGTTTGAAATGTGGTGAGATCAGAGGTCGAAATGCCTTAAAAAAAAAAAAAAAAAGGGTTCTTTACGATGCAAGTGCACTGCTCTTACTCCTGTACTTGGCACTTCAGTATGAATGAAACGACATGTTCTGGCGGAGCAGTAATTTCCGCTTCTGCTCTTGAGGTTGTGCACAGACGGCACCATCAGGATTTAGCGTTCTGACTGTGGAACACCACTACATCGCACTACTGTACTGTGCAAACACCTCATCTGCCAGTATTGGAAAAGGCTTTTATATCACCACTTCTGACCTGTGGTGATATAAAACTGCCATAGAGAACTTCGCTGAGGTGAAACTTGATGTAGAACATTATAACTTTTTATAATTAGTCTTTTTTTTTTCCTTTGTATTTCTCATTGTCAGAATCTGACAATAAACTTTTGCTGATAACAATAAAAATTTTGCTCATTCCCCTGTTGACTTTGTTCATTGTTCATGATAAGGATGTCTACAAATTCCCCACAATGTTAGAGTAAACAGTCTTATCTTTAACAGCCCCTTGTCATCCACCCCTCCTCCGCTCCCTGTTGCTCCCAGGATGTGGTTGAGGTCGGAGAAAGGCAGGTGGGTTATGTAAGCAAGAGTTATGGGTTTGCTGGGAAGTGTGTGCGAATGTGTGTGTGTGTGTGTGTGTGTGTGTGTGTGTGTGTGTGAAGGGGGTGATGGAGATTTGCAGTGGTCTTTCTACTACTATAATCCCTCTAGAGCTTCCTGTCCCCTCTGGACAGATACCGACAGTGTTCCTTTTATGTTTCAGACATTTAGCCGACACTTTTATCTAGTGTGACATGAAAAAGAGGTTCAACAGAAGAATTACACTTCTAGATCAGAAAGAGTGGCTTGGGGGAAAGAGCAGAATAAGAGCTAGAGAAAAGACAAAAGGGATTTCTTCTCCCCTGAACACCTCGCTCTAAACTCCCTCACATTTCTGATGGACAACCTAAAATCAATGTGCTCTTTTATTCGTCTACATCTGGGCCTCAGCTCCTGACCCCTTTAGTATGGATTACAGCCAGTGTCACTCATCTGTTTACCTCTGCGCTATTAACTTGTAATAATCACACACTGCCAACTGGAAGTTACTCTTTAGCACTAGCTTAAGGATTATGCAAAGGAGTAAGTCAATACAGGTTAAGTCTCTATTACCGCGCAGCCAATACTCTCCCCCTGGCGCTAAATTGCCAACGGTAAATGGCTCCTTTTGTGGCGTCTACACAAAAGAGAAAGGAGCAGAGATAGCATCGGCTTGTGCCTGCAATCAGTGGCCAGGTCTGACTGACAAGCAGCATTATTAGCATGACACAGGCTAAGGAATGGGAGCTTCCAGATTACAATTTACTACGCTATCTTCTAACGCTGCTCAAGTCAAGAGCCTGTCATAACAACAGGTACCCTGGGGATATCACCCACACGCCAAATAAACACACACACACTCAGAGGAGATAAGTCAGGGAGGAGGGAAGTGTAGAGAACCTAAAATTGTGACACTTTACTTACATGGCGGATCACAAAGGCTTTCGAGCTCTGGAAATCTTTCTTACCTGCAGAGAAAAAAAAAAAACAGAGATGCAGAATGTTTAGTGCGTTTCTTTAGTGTTCGTGTCACTTGTCAGCCAGTTGGTTTGGGTTCACCCCTCTCTCCCTCAGAGAGACAGAGAGGGCGACTGGATGTGTCCATATTTGGCCGTGTGGGTGCTCCTCTAGACGGTCTCTGTTTAATAACACAGTGCCTCGTCTCAGCTGGTTGGGCTGATGGGCATTCTTCCTCTCGCTCTCTCCACACACACACACACGCACACACACGCACACACACACACAAACACACACACACACACACACACACTGTACAGGATTCACATGAGTAAAGTTGGAGTAAAACGACTAACTTCTATTAATGCTAGTGCTACTACACCCACCGCCGCAACAAGCCCTCCAACTGGGATACCAAATCGGATATGACCAACAGGAGTTGTCATGGTAACAGAAATAAACACGCAACAGTTCAGTTAGGTTTAGATGGAAAAGTGGTTTGGGTTAAACCGAGTACTTAGTTAAGGTTAGAGGACCTTCGTCGTCATGGTTACGATAATAAACACATAGTTGAGGTTGAAGAATGGTCATGGATAAAAGACGAACAGTGCGAAAGTCGACCCATCCATCTACCCCAACCGCCTCTTAATGTGGACTTTGTACTCTTTGTTCTACGTCAGCTGACCTCCTCCTCTGCTCCCGTCATAATTGCTACAGCCACTAGAGGTTGGCAATAATAAAACGTAACTATGGGCCGCAATATGCTGCTTGCACACACAACCTATGCTCTTGTTTTTTACAGGACGACAGTCTCCGCCACTGCTTCTGCCAATAACAGTACTTCTGTTGTTATTATGTCTAGTATTATTACTGCTATTTGCACTGCTTTCACTTTTTGTGCTGTTACTGGTATTTTTACTGCACTTAGAAGACACTGAACGACAAAGAGCACGGCTTCTTTCATTTAAACTCTTCAAACTCAAACTAAAATAAATACATGGAAAGCTGCTAGACCAAACTTCCCTCTTCAAATTTGGTGGGAATACTTAGTGACACTCATTATACTGTATATATTGTAAGAACTAAAAAGAGTCAATGGTAGATTTTGCGTAACTGACTTTTCTGAAGTTTTGCTTTACTGCTTTAGAGCAGTATTAAGGCAGTGCACAGTTTAACGCTATGAGAGTCAATATTTAGATATTTACAGTTGATTAAATAACAGTGTGTAATGTAAAAGGAGTCACTTGAGTTGAAACACCCACAAAGAATCATCACCTACCACTGTAGTTCCTGCAGTGTTACTGAGCCTTTTAGTGTTTTTTAGTGTGGTTCACTCTCAACGCTCTCATCAACCTTATTTCAAGCTCTGATAAATCCACTGTGTCCTTCCTGCACAGCACCAAACGCTAGAGACATAAAGATGAAATAGTGATTAGAGTGAGAACACAGTGGAGCATTTAGCTGGTAAAGAGCCAGATAGCAGCTGGTGGAGACCAAAACAATGAGGAAAAGGAGAGTGAATATTAAATTTGCCTTCACCATGTGGTTATGATTATGATTATATAATTATTCAAATGAATGCTAATGTTGCTCTGTGTCTGCTGAATATGTAAATACACAACTGCAAATACTAACTGCTTCGCTGTATCAACTTATCACTACAACGTAATAAGACGCCAATGTTGTGGTTATATCGCTGCCTCTAGTTGCAGTAACTGAATTAACGCAGCTTTGGCACGGTGTTGTTTACACTGATGAACTGACTGTTGGTTTTTCTGTATATATTATATAATTAGAAGGATTGCTGATGTCAGTAACAAGTGCAACAGGTCAAGAGCATCTGAAACACAAGGAAGTTGTGTGTTTTGTGTTGTGCACTGGTTTTGTTAATAAAGATACATATAAAAAAAGAACTGCCTCTGCTACTACTGCTTCTAATAACAATAATATGCTACTGCTAGAAACTATTTTACAAAAAACTTAAATAAAAGCTCTGCAAAAAATAACAGCATGGTTCCAATACAGCAGCACACAGTTCACGAGAGAGACGGGGAGAGGGGCCGGGCTTCCTCTTAATTCCCTGTCTAATTACTCGTCCCCGGCTCACCCCAGGTCAAAGACCCTGCAGGTCCCACTCTAATCCGTCTCCTCAGCCCACTTCAAAGGGCCCTGATTACAGGGAGGAGAAGAATGGAGCAAGAGAGGGAGAGAGAGAGTGGACAGGATGGAAAGATGTGGATGACAGAAAGGAAGGAGGAAAGGAAGGAAGGTGGACAGAAAGGCTGAATGGAAACATATCTCGTCTGTCTCTGAGCTGTCTGGCTTGGAGGTCCGTTCAGCTACCAGCTGATGCTTCTTCGCTGGCTTAGCTCAGCCCCTGGAAGGCATAAGCCATGTGGGACTCTGCTCAAATCTGCTGCATTTTGAGGGTACAAGGCGCGCACATGCGCCCACACACACACACACACACACACACACACACACACAGACATGCATATACACTCAAAGCTCTTTTTCCATTGTCACATAAATGGCAGACTGATTCTCAGTGCGGCAATAAAACCAAAGCAGACAAATGTAGCATAATAGCAGCAGTGTTTCTGTGAACCGAACATCTGTCTATGTTTCTGAACTTTTTCCAATCTTCCACTGAGGCTGTCCAAACTCTCCCATCTATTACATGATTTGAGGAGCCAAAGCATTCAGGGGGAAGATAAGGAAAGGCTGTGCAACTACAACAGGGAGAGAGATCCAACATTTTCCACAATAAAAGACTACTATTATCATAACCCCAAACAAATAGGTCCAGTACACTGTGTCTGTCTGCCTGGGTCAGATGACACTATATCAACTCTAGAAACAAGAGGCCAATAATTTGAAAATGACAGTATTTACTGTAAAATATAACACACTTGGGCTCTTGCTTTTTTTTTGGTACATCTGCTCATGTCAGTTCCTTGGACTCTCTCTTAATACCAGTCTTTTCTCTCTTCAGGCATGGTGACAATCACTGCTGTTCCTTCACTTTTTATTCACTGGTATTCCAAACAAACCAACATGGGCTCCAGCTGAAACTATAAAACACATCACTTCCACTGCGCCTGAGGATTTTTCTTTTTTTTCTCCCCAAGGAAACATCCTCCCAGGTGCTCGTAACAATGAATGAAAACAGCTTTTGTACAAACTGAATCACTTTTGTGTTCAGAAGCTGAAAGAAGCCAGATGTATTTGCTGGAAAATATTGCAGATAATTAGTTAAAAATGACAACTTTACAAAGCCAAAAGCCCAGTCCTGAAAGGATTGAAAATAAAGGAAGCCTGCTGGCACACTATATTTCACCTCAACAATGCTCTAAGTACTCCAATATATACGGTTATTCACCAACTTCTGGTCTGAGTCTGGAGGAGAACACAAGCTTTAAAGTGTCATTTCAAAGCAGAAGTTTTAAGAAGAAGTGAGGGAAGTGAAGGGGAGCAGAGGAGGAGGAGAAAGAGGAGTAGGAGGACAGACTTGAAAGGCTGTCTCTCTCTCTCTCTCTCTCTCTCTCTTTCTCTCTCTCTCTCCGTTTCTCCCTCTACATGCCGTGGATGATCAGCGGCTGGAATGAGGCTGGCCGCTGGCTAGACTTGTCTGTCCACAGGTTTAAATTTAGGCCGGATCAGACGCGACGCCCCGGCCCACTCGCCCTCGCAGCCAGCCGGCGAGGAACTTGTGGAAGCCATCGCTGACCACATTATCATTTCTCCTCACCTCTATGCGGGCGGGAGGGGGCGGGTGGGGGCGGGGGAGACGCGGCCACCCAACATTAAACATGACTTGATGCATGTTTATAATTGGTGCAGTGATGAATTCAAGTGAAAGTGTTTTCTCCTGTAAAAAGCATTACCTGAACTGTTGCTGACTGTTTACAGCTGATGAATATGCGCTTTAGGACATTTGCGATGTTTAACTCTCGTGTGTCGTTTTGAGTAATTGTGGTTTAAAATTGCAAGCATACTTCCCACCTACAAATCAAAAATCTTAACATACTGTATACATTATACTCTTAAGTTCTAGACCACCAACTACATTTCCACTGTATGTATAAACAGACAGAGGGTGGTTTCACTGCCAATTTTTCCTTTGTGTTCACTCTTGACAACTCAGAGAAATTAAAAAAAAAAAAAAAAAAAAAAGTATATCAGGAGGCATCGACTTACTACAATGAACAATTCTCCCTCTGCATCTGATTCGACAGTGTGCAAACAACAGTTCAGGCAGAGGTAATGATAACAGAGAGATGTCTTATCAGAGCTTCAGATGTGGAAAGTCTGACCAGCATTCAAATCAGCAAATAACGCATAATTGCGGACGGGCTCATTCAGGTCTTTGAGGTACACATCTTTTTCCATCAAAGAATACGAGCCGGAGAGTATCTGTTTACAAGCTATTACTCACTTCCCTCTCGAGCTGGCTTGTTGTCCACATTGTGCTATCTTTTCTGTAATTGCGCCTTATTATGCCAGAGCGATAAGGCAACGATGAAAAAGGGACACCGCCTCTCATGTAAACATTTGGATGTGATTTTGGCTCGCGTTATCTTAGCTGTTCTCCCTCAGTGTCTAATGTGTGTCTGTGTGTGTGTGTGTGTGTGTGCTAGAAGGGGTGGGGAGGGGGTGTAAACCTCCGACGGGAGACGAGCCGCAACCTTCTCAACAACAACTGAAGAGAACAGACAGCGTGGAGTCTCTGCAGCTGTTTCTCCGTGGCCGCGGAGGGGAGCTTTTAATTGAATGTGAATGTGAGTTGCAAAGGCTTTTAATTTGGCCTTGGCTGG
>NW_019525301.1:529792-531821 GCF_002814215.2 Seriola lalandi dorsalis
GGGGGGGTGAAGTGAAGACAGCCCCTGCCTCATCCCCACCATCACATCCCGACCAGCCTCACCTCCCTACCCTCCCTCCTTCTTCAGCCCACACATCACACGCCTTTAATTACTAGCCATGGGAAAGCTGGGAAAACAACATTTTACAACACACAACAACAACAACAACAACAACAACAACGACAACGACAACAACAGAACAACAACAACAACAACAAGAAGACATTGTGATGTGCAAGCTGTAACATCCGCTGAACCCGAAATCAAATTAGGAAGCACAGAAAAAAAAAAAAAAACGCAGAGAAGGGGGGAAAAAGAGGCTCAGCTGTATCCTTGCGTAATGAGCAGAGGGATGGAGACACGTGATGTCTCCAGTGAGTCGAGGGGTTGGCAGTGGGAGAGGGGTGGGGGGGCTGTGGTCACTGTGTGTCGCTACAAAAGCATCTCTATGTATTTAAACAGCTGTAATTGTGTGATAATGTTATCGGCCACGTGGTGACGTGGAGCGGCCGAGGTGGGCCTCGACTCCTCTTTTTGCCCCCCCGCCCCCCGCCTTCCTTCCGCGGAGCTCAGTGGAAAACATCGCATGAGGAATAGATGGAAATCCAAGCATAGGGTCATTTTTCGATTCAGTAACTCACAATGCCTTTGCAATTGGCATATGGGTTTAATCTGTGCTCCGCTGTAGGTAAGAGGGGGAGAGGGACAGAAGGAGGTTAATAGCCTGAGATAACTAAACTCCCGTCAATGAGTTCGATTTTGGGTTTAATGTCCTTGTGGGAAGAATGCTTCCTGGAAGTGCTTGGCTGACTTGCATGCACTTGTAATAAGTGCAAATGCAGAGAAACAGTCAGTTCTGTTTGCCTTCTTCCTGAAGCATGGGACTGTTTAATGTCACTGATGAGCCTGGTTTGTTGTTGTATCCCTCCCCCCCTCCAGTGCATATGTGTGCACACACACATAACCACACAAACACAAGCAGAGCAGGGGGGGGGGGGGGGGGGGGGGCGGCGAGCCTTGTGTACCTCTCTGTGAAAAGCACACACACTCAGCACTCCTCCGCACCGCCGGGCCCTGAGACAGAGCACCTTTTCAACAGACGGCACTAACTCATGGGTTTGCAGTTAAAGTGCCCCGGGCCATGTCAGTGGTGTGAGGGCCAAAGGCATGTAAACACCAGACGACAATGAGCAGACTGACCAGAGTGCACGCTTCTGTCATTCAAACCCTCTTTACAACCCTGTTCCCACAAGCCGCAAAACTGCTTTGGAAAACAATACGCTTACTTTGCATCACTCACATTCTGTCAAGTTAGCCTCACTCGGGCCAAGCCGAGGGGATAGTAAAGCTCCAAACCGGAGGAAGGAAATTTTTAAAAAATCCTGTGCGTGAACTCAGTGGAATGCTGCCCTGCTTGACAAAGACAAGCCTTTGAGGAGTTTGGGGTTTTTCAGTGTCAAGACAAGGAGAGAAAATTTACTGTAAAGCTTATCTCTAAAATATGATGCATCAGTCTGCAATGGAGAGGAAAATATCATCTTAAAAGTCTCATGAGGCATTTGTCAGGACCTTTTTCAAATTACATCTGGAGATGTTTAAATGTCATTAAAATATGTGCTGGCTGAACGGGTTGGGCTCAAATTACAGCCCCGAAAACGGCTGGAGAAACATGCAAGTCTAGCATCTCGCCTCATCACAAGTTTTTTTCGACAATCAACCAGAACCACGGGCGCACAGCTTTATCAGTCAGACATTTACACTCCGGTAGTGTGAAAAACTAGTTCAGTGGGGAAGTAGATAAAAGCCTCGTTTCCTTGTAAATTTATCAAGACGAGAGCAGGGGTGGAGAGAAGGAGCGAGGTGGAAAAAAAAACAGAGGTCGTGATGGTGGGTGGAAATGGTCGGGAGCCTCAGTTCTGTGTGAGTGTCTGTGTGCGGCCCATGCCAAGAAAAACAAGGCCTGAGCGACGCTGGGATCTGATTTCAGCATGGAGGCATGGCAGGAAACTGGTTCCTCTGGAGGGGTGGG
>NW_019525301.1:531841-546076 GCF_002814215.2 Seriola lalandi dorsalis
GAGGGGTGGGGGGGGTGATGGTTACACTCCATGTCCTTCCAGAGAAAAGAGAGCGAGATTTAGAGACAGAGCGACCGCCCTCTTCACTCACCGCTCACCGTCTAGCTATGACGCCTAACATACAGACGCAGTCACAGCTTGTGTAGGTGGCGTGTTCGTCATCAGGCGGGCACGAGTCCCTGATGCAGATCCTTGTGCCACAGGGAGGTCAGCTCAGTTCAGAGCCTTGTATCTGCATCTGGATCACAACTCCATGGCTGGAGAGCCGGAGGGATACTACTCAGCACATGTGCAGAGAATTAGCTCTGGCTACGCAGCGTTCAGGGGCTTAAAAACCCTTTGTTACTTAGCCTCCATGTAACACGCTACTCCGCGTGTGTACAACAGTCTTGATCTTATTTGTCACTGGATTTGTTTTTACTGCTTCCAGGCAGCCTCGCGATGACAGTGACTTCCAGTGCGCTCTGTGGGAGCAGCAGGCTGCTGGCACTTCACCGCAGGGGCCCAGTTCAACTGCGAGTGGTACGAGAGGGGTGCGAGGTATTGTGTGAGGCTTCTTTCCGAATGAAGAAACTCTTGTGTGAGGGAGGATGAGAGATGACCGTCAGAGGCTTATGTCAAAGGAAAGTCATTTCCTACATAAACAAAGGGAGTAGTCTCTTGCTTTTGTATTTCTTGCGCCATATTTCATGTTAATTTTACCACAGAAAGCTGCCAGTTTAACTTCAGGTGATACAAATCCCAGTTTCTCTCACTTTAAAGCTAAATTACAAAACAGGACAACAAACAGTCGGCATTAGGGCTGAGTGTTGTTTGAAATGTTTTCAAACTAGCACCAATACGACACCTGGGTTTCATTACCAATACCAAAACCACACTGCTTTCATACCTTACTTTGGGAAATATAAATATATTTCTCTACAAAACCCTTTTGTAATCTTAACCAAAAAATAAATAAAAAAAGCCAAATTTCTGTTAAACAAAAGCAGCTGAATAAGGAGTTTGTCTAAAGAAACTCAGAGCTGATAAACTGTGTGTTTATATGAAGACTTTTTAAACCCTCAAATATTAATATTGGTATCTGTGGTCGGTTTAAAAACAAAAAAGCTATTTGATCAGATATGACTATCGATGCCAGCTTTCAAATACCTTTTGTTACAGTCAAAAAATGTAAGAGGTGTTACAAACTCTTGTACAATATTTTAGAAAAATCACTCATCACAATCACTTTTCTGGCATCTTCAAGAAATAAAAACATTTTTCCCACGAAATTCAAAAGTTTTTGTGCTTGGCTGAGGCAGGAGTTTGCAAATCAATAAAAGCAAAAGTGAAAAGTGAAAAAGTGCAACTGAAACAGGTTCGTTTTCCACATTGGTTTCGCTTGTTTGAGGTGCTTCCTTAATGACATCATCTCGCTGCAGTCCAGCATCTGACTAGAGAGCTAGCGCCACTGCTAATAAGGCTAATATTTACATAACAGCAGTGGATTAAAACATGATTTTATTCATTTTTTAAAAATTCTGTTCAAATTTGGCTGATACCAAAAAAAAACAAAACATGTTGAGGTTTGATACCCAGCCCTGGCTGCCATAGGGCACTGGATATGTGCCAAGAACAATTTTACCCGCTGTGTTTTCATCACTTAACAAGACCAAATGGCAATTTCCCCCAACACTCTGTGCTTCAAGACCCCACACCTCCGAGTGAAGAAACAGTGTTGCACTGAAGACAATCTTCTAGCCCAGTGTGCTGGAAGACACTGAGGGCACAGAGAGCAAAAACAAACGGGGAGGGGGCCTGGCCAGCAAACACAAACACAGCCATGTTGCCTTTAACTAAAAGCCTCACATCCAGCTCCACCGCCCCCAGGATCCCGGCCCCGTCCACCAATCCCCTGCTCCTCCTCCTCCTCCTCCATCCGTGCTGCACGCTGGACAACTCAAAGGTGGAAGTAATGACGCCAGATGTGACCAATCAAGCTGATAAAGAGCAGGGTCTGCTGTGGACTGACGCACAGCTGTGGGTGCAGCTGTGCATGGTTGTCAGGCCAGGTCGCTCGCTCAGAAAGAACGTGAGAGAGAGAGAGAGGTGGAGAGAAAGAAAAGGAGGGATGGAGAGGGAAGAAGAAGCAACAGACGTACTGTCCTAAAATAATCTAGTTAGAGCAGAACATGGACGTCTCAGACAGATTCATCTTCCACACTCCTGTCACTTTAAACCCAATAAAGTCTTGCATAGACTTTGTGTTTCCAAATTCCCCCTTTTCTATCTTGCTCTCCTCACCGTTTCCTTTCTCCTCCACCAACTCCCTCTATCTCTCTTCCTCTCTCTTGTGCCGAGACAGGGCCTGCTCAACACATTAGCAAGATATCCTGTTCTGACAGCAGCTTTAGCCCAAATCCAGCCATCATGAAGAGTTATGCCATCGTAGCGAACTGCGGATTTGGGAGATATAATACAAATCAAACCAGGAGGGACCTGGGGGGAAGAAGAACTCGCTCTTGTAAAAACAGCAACAGTGACGGAAATCTGGAGGAAACGCAAGAGCCATCGTGTACGACGCGCCGACTAGGTTTGCATGTATTCAAAGCATTTGATCTTAATCTGATTAAAGATTGAGGCAACATTGTTGTGAATAATGCATATGTTTGTGAGGAAAATATGCATCTGATGTGCACTGCAACAATGTCTTACAGAGTTTTCATATTCATCCCAGAATTTTACTTTGAAAATTTGGTGAGAAGGGTCAGATAATTCCCTCATGCCCAATGTGCTGCCACATATTTCAGGGATTTTCTAGCAGCAGGGGAGCTCGAAACAAGTTAAAAGGAAGCAAGATGACTTCACTAGTATTAAGAAAATGTCACTTGACTCAAAGAAGTTCTTAAAATAAGTTTGTATTTGGGGGGAACTTTTCAAGTATGTGACCTCTAAAGGCAGATTCTTATTAGTATCTTTAGTACCAGCTGAAATGATGTAAATTAGTGTTTCTTGCAGCTTCTCCTGGCCTTAAAAAAAAAAAAAAAAGAAAGAAGGAAAGTAGCACAGGCTTGCTTTCTTTTCCCTCCTATGTTTATTTTCCTCTTGCCTCTGTCCATCAGTCTCCCGTAGCTCTCGTTGCTTTCCCTTCCCTTCCTCGGAGTTCAGCCATCTTATGAACAATCTGCCCAAATTAAGATCTAGCTGCAGCCGACTGACACGGCAGCACGTTGCCAGACATTTTAGATAAAGTCATGTGATGTTTCCTGAGGCAGATAAAAAAAAAAAAATAAAAAAAAAACTCAAAACAGAAAAAAAAAGCTTTCAAACTGAATCAGGCAAGATGGATGATTCTGTTGACAGACTTTACATGGACTTACTTTAAAGGTGCGTATGTTATGAATGTGACTGCGTCGGTGCGATGTTTTCAGTGCCCCAGTTTCCAAAAAAAAAAAAAAAAAAAAAGAAAATGAGTAGTTATGTACTTCATTTTCAAAGCAATAACATTGATTGTCATGTTGGCGCTTTAATCTAAGTAAGGTCATTATCAGTGTAAACGCACCCTGATTAAAAACACCCTGCTTCCAGCTGCAGCTTTGATTTGTGTGTATATAATTAGATTTATTCAGATTACTTTCAGGGTTTTTTTTTTTTGATAACATGGCAAGTGGTGACAACCAACGTTTCTGCAGAGATAACAAATTGGTCTTGTTAAAGTAAATGAAAAGGAGAGATCAATGACAACTTTTCGTGAGGGATTTTCGTGTACACCAGCTTTTTGTAGCTACCTCAAAACATGTAAACATTTTAAATGAGATCTCAGCTTAATCTACTCAATCACAGTAATGATACCATTGTGGGCATGCAGACTTAATCAGTTAAGATGCTGTGCGCCTTCTTTTTCCTCAGGCTTGGGGGCTGGAATGAGCGGTAGGACAGGTTTTTACAAACAATACAAAAAGAAAAGTTTCTTTAAAGGGTGGAAAAACAACAAGCACCACTATTTTGCTCAAGCCTGTTGGCTGATCTGTGCAAACGTCATTCAGACAGCTCATGATTGACTCAGTAGCCTCAGTATCCGGGCTTATGGAGGACTAAATGTTGCATACAGAAATTGGATTCTTGACGGAGGCATTTTTTTTTTTTTTTTTTTTTTTTTTTACGTCTCTCCCAAGGGAGCTGACGCAGCTACAGACCAATCACACAACAGGCGCTCTGTTGTACGCTTGGTGAGCTCCTGGCCACCACTGGGCCTCACTGGATGAATGTGGACCTTTAAGAGTAAACCACACACACACACACACACACACACACACACACACACACACACACACACACACACACACACACACACCACGAAGCTAGGCAAAGAGGCACATACAAAAAGGCAGCTACAACTTTTCATAATTAAAACCCCGTGTCACACGCAGGATGTTTGGACGTGAGCGGCACGCCACTCACGACTATCACATAAACAAACAACACAGAGTCGAACCTGAGCTGCGATGGGAGAGAGCAACCACACACCTTGTCGTTCGCTGTACAACAATCCGGAGGAGAAAACACTTCAGACGTTCAGACAGAGCCCTCTCTCACTTTCAGCTTTGCTGCTAAAAGCAGGCCTCCAAGGTGTAAGGATACAAATGACCTATTCCAGGATAAACATATAGCTGGGCGGTAGGTTTATGTGTCTGTGTGACCGAGTGAACGGCATGCCAGTGTTTTAGCAGGCAAACTACCCAGAATACCTCCTGGTTGCTTCCCGTGCAAATGGAATACCAACATCTGAAAGCAGCGGCTATTAATAAGGACGTTTATGAGCCGCTGTGCCGCCTCTTGCATATATGTGTTTTTTATTCACTCAGCACTAGTGTTTGCAGGTAGTTATCAGCGTAAATCCGCATGAAGGCATGTGCAGGCTGGAGATGAGGTTACACGACTATGTGCTCATCAGTGCTATTAGTTTCCACCAATGCTGATTGCTCTGACACATCGTGCTGTCCAAGCGTGGTGATAAAACAGATCGGTTTCGCTCATGCCAAATTAAAGGCTGATATACAGCAGCCCCCCCCCCCCCCCCCCCCCCCACCACACACACACTTTTCGCGGCGAGAAATCGATGCCAGGCTGAGAGCGTGTGAACCGGCCGCAGACGTGTGATTTCTGGATGCGACGAAGATAACTGAAGTCTGAGAATGACAAAAACACACACACCCAGGCACCGGCCGAGTCCTCTGTCGTAACATGCAGGCCTGATCATGATGCAGCGGCCCACACTGAGAATAGCAGTGGCACCTGTTAGTGGGTGGGCACCAAAGAGTGAGTTGTCCCGCCAGGGCCTGGACCAAAAACAGAACAGACCCAGGAGTCACGCTAATGTCATGTCAGGTTTTAAAGCAAGACGACCATATGTAACTTGTGAGACGGATCATTCTGCCAATTAAAAACAAATTAAGCGCAAAATTAAAAAAAAAACACCCTTGCTAAATTCACTATTTTTTTCAGTACACAGCACAGTTTTGCTGCTACAGCCTTGGTCTAGTCTGAGCAGCAGCATATTGTGGCTAATGCTAGGAAACATTACAAAGATATTGCTATGCAAGAGTCATTTCGCTGACACTCAGGTCCACACTGTAGCTTTGCTTCAGATTCAGCCCATGTGTAGCAGGATCCAGCACCGACTGGAGAACATAACAACATAAACAATATTTCTAATATCAAGAATACGGTCACATGACTTCATTCGATGTGAAAGGTGAACAGAAGATTATCAGCGAACTCTGCGGCCAGTTTGGCGCTATAAAGCCTTATTTAGCCTCTTCCAGCTCATTGTTTTGGTTTTCCAGACGCTCTGCTGTCAACAATCTCTTTAACAGTTGGCAGCTGTTTTTTAGTGAAAAATAAATAAATTAGCAGGTAGCAAGTGAACGTAGTGGATCATTTAGCAGATTTAACAGCTATTTTTCGGTTGTTCGCAATATCATTTTTACAAGGTGATAATTTGTCATTGTTGTGTTTACAGCTTTACCCCCCCCCCACCCCCCACTCCACTGACCTAAAAAGCAATTAACATTGCTCTGAAATGAAGGATTCTTTCTCATTAGTAACATCCCAAACCAGCTAGTCTTCTTTTCCGAGTTTTACACTGTTGAAATCTGATTGGCACACAAAAATAAAAGGACATCACTATTTTCCAATGGGGCCTTGCTCACTTTAAACCACTGAAAAAAGGACACCAAAAAACAAAAAACCACATATTTTTCATGTGAAACAATATAGGAGCCCATCACTTATACCAGGAGATACAAAGACCACGTTCCAGAAGAGTCAAGATCAATAAGCAGCAACAGCACAAAGTGTGCTGCAGTTTTGTTTGTAGACAGGAGGATAATTTGAAGGGACAGTTTTAAAAACACTAAAAGGAGATTTAGGTCATTACTGGAGCCGCTAAACATCGCTCTCCCTGATTGACTGATGATGTCCAACTCCAACAGTGTGACCACACAGGGCCCGGAGATATTGATGATGTCTGTAAATACACCTCTCCCTAGTCTAATCCCACACACACACACACACACACACACACACACATCATCTGCTCCTTCATTCAGGCCTGAGTCAGACCAGGGAGATGAGCTCAGCTCCAGCTGGATGCTGAGGCAAGCTTTAACTCAGTCAGCCACTTCCCTGGCCCAGCACAGCTCAGCACAGACCAGCACTGCCAAGTTTACCATGGCTGCCTGCTACAGCCCCCGAATCAGATCCACTCTAAATCAGCAACGCTCCTGAGAAGATGCAATATTTCATTTGCATGCTGTTTCCAGCCAGATCGGTGGACGGGGGGAAAGCTGAGGCTGTATACATAGTCTGCTAATGAAATTAGAATGGCTCATCTGTGTGGACGTGAACACCGCTACAGTACACAGTCCTCGGCAGGCTGCCCGTGCTCTGACTGGGCCGGCTTTAAGCAGATTTATGATCTCCGGTGGGGGAACAGGGAGATTTTTGGTCCAGACCTAAATCATGACTGAAACGACGAGAAGCTAATTAGGAGAGCAGTGGAGCAGCAGTCTGGGGACTGTGTGGTTTTCAGTAGGTCCACCACCACTGAGCATTGCGCCACATACAACAAGCCTCTCTCTGCCACGCATGGTAGCTAGCTGCAGTGTAAAGTGTGCTAAAATCCACATTGAGCTTTGTTTGGAACTTGAGTGCTGAGTCACCTCCAAGTCAGATTTTTCTGGTGGAGGTAGTGAAGTAGCCATCTGGGCAGCTTTCAGTAGGCAGAGCGCTATCCCAAGTGCTCAGAGCAACTAGCTGTTCATGGTTTTGACAAACGTGTAATGTGCTGTGGGACTTATCCCTGCATAATGTTAAATGGCAACGGGCCTCTTCTTAGCTCTGAAAACTGGTTTAATCTGCACTGCGGAAGATCTTTCAGAATCAAAAAAAAAAAAAAAAACGGTTGAGTCAAATCCACTTTTTCTCTGAGGGAAAAAATCCATCAATCAATTACATTTCAGTCTTTTTTTCTTTTTTTTTTTTTTTAACAAAAGCAGTACAAAAAAATTGAGCAGCTGAAATGATAAAAAGCCACGAGTGCTAACAATCCAAAAGTAAAAGATATTGACTGAATCTCAGCCCAAACACTCCCGCACTGAAGAATGCTCATCAGCCGGTCCCCACCTGCTGCACCAAACTCAGGCCCACACCCTCCTCTAACTAGGCAGCATGTGTTGGTAATTTGCAAGCAGTTGATGTTGATTAGCTGGGTTATGACATTCGGCGACCTCGGCTGTAGGCAAGTACGTAGACACACATTCTCCAATTAGTCCTGTGGCGTTTGGCTATTAGGCTTTACGGGGCCGTAGGAGGGAGTTATGTGAAAAGTCTACAGGGCTTTAGTCACACACACACACACACACACACACACACACACACACACACAGTGACACACACACACACACACACACACACACACACCTCCGCAAGCTGATGTAGTTGCCCACTCAAAACCCATGCATGAAAGCGGTAATACTGTTATGTATTCGGCTATTTACATTGATGCACCTTAGCAGCTAGTCTTTGTTTAATTTCACAGAGAACTCCCCGACCATCCAGACAGCTAATGATGTGCACAGCATAATGTGCTCTTCTTTTCATTACAAGTTTCACAACTCCCCACTGAACTGCTGTTATCGCCTACATAAACAAAATATGAACCCGTAACAGCTAAATTGTTCTTAGGTAACTTTGTTTTTGCAGGCATACTGGTTGCTGGGAGTGTGAAGTAATTCAATCTGTCAGTTGGAGCGGTGGTGTGAAACAACAAGAACACGAGGCTGAGCACCACCTGATACCACTGCTTTAGCAATCCACTAGCTTTTGTGTACTAGTGGTAAGTTATATACGGCTTACATAAACAACTTTAGACATAAGACAAACCGAGCATCAACCCGTGTGCATAATGGAGATAAACTGTTACCTGACCCCTTTCAAGCTAGGCGGCAAACACGAAGGGTTAAAACGATTGGTCAATTAAGTGATTAGTCAATCAGAACAGAAAATGATTACTATTCTGATTCTCAACTAATCTGTCATTTATCGAGCAAAATGGTGGTTTCAACTTCTCACTTGTTAAGATTTTCTGTTTTGTATGATTGTAAATTGAATATTTCTTTCAGGTTTGGACTGTTAGCCAGACAAAACAAACAATTTGTCACAATGAATGCTGCAATGGCTGTTTTTCCCATTTTCTCCACAAAATAGATAATCCATTAACTGAAAAAAGACTCATTTATCATGAAAACAACTGTTAGTTGCAGCCCCATATAAACGTCTGCAGTGTTCCAGATTACACTGCATGTTTATGAGCACATTTCTGTTTATGAAAAAGTTTCAAAAGCCAGTGTTTCCTATTTGATTTTGAAGCTGCAAAGGATCTCTGGAGTCAGTAGGATACATCCTCTGGGAACCGTGCAGGTCCATGCAAAATTGTGTGTCAAACTATGTTGCAGATGTTGAGGTATTTCACTGGTTAAGCAAGAACTCGGACCTGCCGGTGGCTCTAGATTAAAGCTCAGGGGATCACTAAAGTCAGTAGGATTCATCCACTGGGGACAATGAACGTCTTTACAAAATGTCATCCAATAATGTTTGAGATATTCTGGACCAAACCCTACACGGCTAGCATGAGCAGAAATCGTTTGCTTTCGAAAAAGTAGTTTGACTCTTTGATTTAAAGTTTAGGTAAGAAAATGGTTTTCTGATGCATCATTTGAGTCTCATTAGTCCGAATGTTTTTACTCTTGTGTTCTGGCTGGGCAGAGACAATCCAGCAGCGGTAGCCTACATCATGTGTAATATCTGGTCAAGCAGTAAAAGCAGTGAATGCGTGATAGCAGAGGCGCCTACGGTCGGCGAGGCTGAGGCCGGCAGGCCGGCTCCCCACCTTCATTCACTCCCTCAAATTGACTCCATTACCGTGACAAGAGGTAATGTTCTACCAACAGAGCTCAATGTTTTCTTGGCCTGCATTATGGACAAGTGACAGATTTACAGTAGTGCTGTTCTTGGATCCTATGGGGCTGAAATGACTTAATAAAGTGAAGCTGACGTTTTGAGTGCAAAAGTGGTAGCCTGAAGTTGAGAGGTTGGAGCTGGGACGCCAGGGCTGTTTCCTATCCAGTCGGATGTGTGCGTGAGTGTGCAGAGCAGCGCAAACCACAAAAAAAACCTGATCTACATCAGTACACGCAGTGATTGTCAGGAGCCTCTCCTATTGGAGGGGGGACTGAGAGGGTGATATTACTGTGGAGACAACCTTGGCAAGCATTACCAAGTTCTCAAGTTGGCTTCCTGTGTGGGAAGCCTGGAGCAACCATAGAGACCAAAATGAAAGTCGTCCACAGGAGCCGCCTCAGCCATTTTGGGGACCTTAATGTTACATCGTGATTCGAGAGCCCGCTTGTCTGGGCTGATGTGAACCTCAACAATCGTACAATGTTTGCTAGAACACAATAATAACAGAATTAATTCCCATTTCTGTGGTACACCTAAATGTAAGTTAAACGCTAAACCCAAGGCTTAGTCCTAAAATAGAAGCTCGCAGAAATGGGAACCGTCCAAAATGACTTCACTTCACAAAACTTCCCGACCCAAAAGGTCTAATGCTTAAACTGGCTCGATCAAAGATGAAAACCCAAGAACATACACTGACACAAACCACACACAAAGGAGATTTAATTCCCTACAGTTACAGACTCAAAAAAGAAAAGAGTCCAGGAGAATAATATCGCGAGCCAGTTCTTTGGGTTTTCTTAGCTTGCCAACAAGCTAGACAGGTTTTTTTTTTTTGTGTGTGTGTGTGTGTGTGTGTGTGTGTGTGTGTGTGTGTGTGTGTGTGTGTGATTGTAACCCCCACCCCCACCTTCCCTCCCTTGTCCTACTACTCCTCTCTCTCTCCCAGACATGCTCTGATGGAGAGATAAGTTGAAGGTCATCCTGAGAGAACAGAGGCTCCGCTCAGGAATGTGTGGAATGACACTCTCTTGTTCTGCGGACAAAAAGCATATCAGAGGCTGGTATGGTGTCATATGGGCCTGTGTCATCACTGCAGTCAATGTGAGCCGGGGACTGACGACTTGATTCGGGCGAGCACGCACAGTTAGCAGCTATAACAACCGCAATTTTCTTTGATTATTCTCTTTTATTATGTGAATTCCGAAAAAAAAAAAAAAAAAAATGAGAGAAAATTTTGGAAATTACTATACTGGCAAAGCATCAATCCAAAACTGAAATGATCTAAAAACTGCATATTGTGTGCAGCTGTTTGTGCAACCAAAAGCACTTGTTATGGTGCTAAAATGTTCTGAAAAGCAGCAAGAGGAAAACTAGTAAATAACACTGTGTGAAAATGGGACGCAGCTCTGAAGACAGAATCTTGTAAAAATTAAATTCCTTTTACTTTATGCCAAGGTGTTTTTTTTTCCCCCCAACTCCATATCCTGATATCACATGAACTTAACAAGACCCACTGAAATCAAACTGATGAAATATGAACACATTACAGCTTATCTAGCTTGAAAACTGTTGTTTGAATAGGCAACAGAACATGACTTTCTTCCTCACGCTATCAATCATCCTCATTACTCAAAACTATAAAGAGATCCAACTGATACATCAAGGATATGGACGCAGTGATAACTGAGATCTCTATTGGCAATGTTAGTCTTGCTCCGCTCACACACATTAATAATGTGTTTTGTGACATGTGAGCCGCCCAGCTGCTCCCATCCAGAGCTCTGGAGGCTGGATGAGTCAGCAGAGCTGGAAGTAAATGAATACGGCTGCAGGAGCTTTCATACAGCACGAGAGGAGCTCTGCCAAGTTCGCTGCTGACATGTAAAGATCCAGTAATCGCCAGAATGTACAAGCATGGACATTATCATGGAAATCAACTGTAGACAGCTTCAGGCTTAGGAATTAAACACGATATGCCATAAGTTATCCATATGTTTCCATCTGCATGGATGAGAATCTTCTTCTCTAGACCTGAATTACAATGAGATGAGTTTATTTTCATGATTCCTCTTGTACCTGCAGCTTAAAGGAACCCTGTGGAGATTTCAGTCAATCGCGGCGCTTTAAAGAGCAGGTCCTCGTTTTGTTTGTAGCTCATGCTCAGCTAGCATGCACACACAGACGCTCATGACAGCATGATGCACATTCCTGTATAGTTCATGCATGGAGGAAAACGCTTGGAAGAAAATGAAGAGGAACAGGAAACAAGGAGAGTTAAGCCAGCGTTAAATAAGGTAGCTAATGTTTTGGGACATCTTATGCCACATGATATCAGCCCGACAGCGGCCAGGCCCGACAGATGTGGGGTGTCAGGGAGGAAGAATAACATCGCGTACGACAGTTGCTTGTTTTATCCTGTGTGCAGTGTCATGGTGAAAGACAACCGACGCAACGGGAGCACAGAGCACTCGTCTGCACACCACTGTAAACAGTGTGATGCTAAATGAAGTTAATAATCGCTGATGCTGTCAGGTGATGAGGGAAGCCAGTGTCTCGATTCTAATCACCTCTCAAGCCGTGACCGCCTCAAAATGCTAAAACACGGAGGAATCTGAAACTGAAATAACATCTCATCGGTTGCATTCACCTCAAACATCGGCCACGCCTGCCAGTTTCAAGCTATGAGACTGTAGCAAGGTGACAAAAGAAAAAAAAAAAAAAAAAAAGAGGGAAGAACTACTGTAGATTTTGCATATGCTTGGTCGTCCTGGGCTACGGCCCTTGGGAGGCGCTTTGAGCGGCAGGATTTGTCTCTAATGCTTCTTGGTTGCATTTACGCTTGATGTCAGAAAGAAATCTGATCTGCCCAAGACATGTTAAGTGTGACTGTGATGTTTGGGTGGGAGTAAAAGATGAAGAGAACTCCACTGGGTACATTAAATTATTGAGGATATAACCGTTAATTCACTTTTCAAAGCAGATGCACAGATAGAAGGTGGCGTTTCCAATGATGACACTTGGTTTCTGGTACGGGCCCCGCTGGCTTCCTCCGGCTGATATGGGCCACTGAGCTTTTTCCTTCACTTTGGTGGTCCCTGTGCCGCCAGCCTTTTACCACACTCAACAATGGACCACACATCCAGCTCAAAGGAGGAAACATCGGGGCTGAAAGTGAGCAGTTGGTCAAAAAACTGGACCAGACTGGATGTGCTTAGATAAGCAGAACCGTAGGGATCTGCCCCTTCGAGTCAAACAGCAGACAGGGAGCAGCAGACAGCCTCCAGGCTCTGAAGCTTTTGAATGGAATAGCGAGATCCTGTTTTAATTCCACTCCCGTCTTTGTCTCCTTCATATTTACTTTCACCAATATGGTTCTACAGTTTTTTTTTCTGTGCTCCAGATGGGAAACTGCACAGGAATGTTTTCTCAAGCCTTCTTTAGGGTAACCAGACATACACCATCCCCTCCTTTGTCCCTTCTTGTTTTACATTGTACAAAAAGCTCCTTTCAGTGCCTCGACACACTTTGTGCAGACTTGACAAGATGGTGATGTCACACTTGCTAATCAGTGTGCAACTTGCCGATTTAGCACAAGCCTTCACAGCTGAAATGTTGCACCTCAAAAAACCTGTTCCTGTTCTCCCTGACGAGCAGCCAACGTCTTGAGCCAGCGTTCTGCAACCCATGTGAGTTGGAAGATCGCACTTCATTTCCGTTTTTTTCCTCGTCGAAAAACTGCAGTATTCCTTAAATGTGTTAAGAAAGAATATGTTAGCAATCTGCAAATAGCATCCTCTCCAATTTTTCGGATCAGGAAAGTGCACAGCACCCCTGCCTTTGAAACAAGACTCGTTTCTCCCATTGCTGGAGCACTGTTCCCCATACTCAGCATGCTGCGATTATTCTAAGCTAACAAATCCTAAAAACCTGAGCCATGCACACAGGCTTCTTTATAGTCTCATAAAACCAAATTCCTAAATGATGCATTCCTCGAGCACGCCTTGCCAGAATATTTCCATACTGCGGTACCTCAGGGGGGTTAAGATGTGGACAAATGACTTATTAAGCATGACATGCTAAGATGTTTTTCTTTACTCCGCACCAAAGCAAAAACTTTATTTCACACACACACACACACACACACACACACACACACACACACACACACACACACACACAGTTTGTGGCTTATGGCTAAAAGGTGCAGATAGTAAGTGGTGTGCGCCCGAGAGGAAGAGAAAGGTTTGTGTTCTTATCATCCATTCAACTCTGAATAATTCATAATTCATCTCAGGTGCCGCGGGATCTCAGCTCAGAGCTCTGTCCTCCTGGGCTTCCAGTGTTTTTGATCACTTTCTCCTGACATGTCGACCGCCTCCTTCCTCTTTGTCAGGGCCCAGGGCTTCTCCTTTAAGACACGCTTGTTTACTATTTAGAGATTAAGCTCTGGAATGAACGGCACAAAAGGCAAGATATTTCGGAGGAGGCATAAAAAAAAAAAAAGCTTTGTCGAGCGAGCAGGCTAATTGACTAAAGTGAATCATGTGTTTGTGCGTGAGCGTTCCCTCCTCTGGTTCCAGCTGGATGATTCTCGCTGTTGTGATGAGGGGAGTGCAGTTTTATTCTACACGTTGACTTTTACTCCGTGTAGGAGCCGGACAAACAGCTCAGTCGACTGTGAAAGCCACGTGTTGACTGTGTTTCCTGTGGGAAACATGACAGCAGGGGGGTGGG
>NW_019525301.1:546096-601545 GCF_002814215.2 Seriola lalandi dorsalis
GGGGGGTGTGGGGGGGGCACACTGTACGACGAGCAGGTGATGCAGGTTGAAGATTACCGTAATCCCTGTTTAAATTATGTAAATGAGATGCCGCTGAGTGTTTTTTTTCTCCCCAAATGAACCCTCTGATTGGCACTTTGAACCTTTCACGTGAAAGTTGCCCCCCCCCCTTCCTCCCACAATATGTAAAACAGTGAAGTTTATGGAGAGTCCTGAGGTGCTAGTTCTCAGACACATGCTGGGAAAAATCACACTACGCTGCACTTCATTACCAAGGTGCACTTTTTCCAACTTCCACGTCATGTGTCTGTCAAACTGCGACTCGGTGCTATCCGTTTGGTTTCACTGTTTCTTCTGAGTGAAAGACATCACAATGACACCATTCATGGTGGACTCTCCAACAGGATGACACTCACCCCCCCACCCCCCACAACCACCCAAAGTCCAGACTTAATATTTAGCCCCAAACACTCCATATTTGGACACAACCGACAAGAAATGAAACATCAAAACCACTGAGTTGCATTTTTTCCTCGGAGAGTCATACTTGATTAATCAGAGGTTCGAGGAAAAGAGAATAAATGTGTGCACAAGATGAGGAGAGAACCATCTGAGCAAACAGTGAAAGAGACACTGAAGGCCGATAGAGAGACAGAGAGAGAGAGAGAGAGAGAATGAGACAGAGAGAGAGAGAGAGAGAGAGAGAGAGTGGATGAGTATGAGGCTCTCAAAGTCAAAAACAGCTACATTTCAGCATGATGGCAGAGAACGCTCTTGGAAAAGGCAAACCAGGAGAGTTACCCCCCCCCCCCAGCACCACCACCACCACCCCTCACCGCTGAGTGAGTGGAGTCTCCAGTCTGGCCCCCTAGAGTTTCTGCATCATGTAATTTAATTCACGAGCTGCAAAACACAGCAGAGAGAGAGAGAGGACGGAGACACGTAACCACAGCGGCCATTTATGAATGACGGCAATTCTGTGTTTTTATTGCCAGACAAATGAGTGCAAGAAAAAAAAAAAAAAAACCATCTGAGAAAACACTTGCAGTGATCGCAGGAGAAAAGTTAATCTCTTCTCTAGTCTGTAAACATGGAGAACAAGAAAATGAGCTTCTTTCTTCATCGCGCATTCCCACACCGGTGCCAGTGGTGGCCCTTTTATAGCCCTTGACCTCACGGTGCTGGCATGCTCCTCTCGACATGAAAAGGTGAAGATTTGTTTTTTCAATCCAGCAGAGCCACGTCTCAGCTATTCTTAGAGACGTTACGGTGACATAAATGGATTGCTGCAGTTACTGGAGTACGATAAAAAAACAAACAACTAAAGTTAGATTTAACTGCCAGGTTAAGTAAGGCATCTTAAGTAAGGCAGCACACAATCTAGTTGAAAAAAATTGATTTCGAAGAATTTTACACTGCAAAGAATCTGGGAAGAATTATGTGGTCTCAGTGGATATGAACTCTTCGATCCTGCAGCCCCCCCCCCCAAAAAAGTCTTCCCATTCCTGTCCCGTCCCTTCATTCCTTATTAGTTGCTGTACACTCAAAGGAATTTAACTTCTGTCACTGCAATGTGTCAGACTGAAGTGAAAAGTCGAGGGCAGTAGGATAGGTAAGCCGCAGGGAGGGGTGGCGGGTGTGCAAAAGCCTTGGCCCCTCATGTATGAAGCTGTGCTCGAAAAAAACCTGGCGCACACCAAGCCTGACATCTGATTACCCCCCCGGCCTAGTTAGAGGCTTCTGTGAGTCGAGTCAGAGGAAGGTCACACATGAAAGAGACGTCTGATCAGAGCTCAGGCAGCCAGCCACTAATGTACACGCTTACATAAATATTGACTGGATTTGGAGGGGCCGTGTAAATTGTCCTGCAGTAGAAAAGCAGGGAGATAGCTGCGGCACGCTCGGCCGAGTCCTTCAGGCTTTGAACGTGTTTGAAAGTGTTGACTTTCGCCACTTGACGAATCACTCGCCCCTTCAAAGAAATCCCACCATAACGAACCGTGTTTGCCCACTTGAATGGACGTGTAACATAAATGCTGATGTCCATGGTTTTAACGCCGCCGCGGAGGAGATAAAAACCAAATCCACTTATTTAACACTTGCAAATGGATGGTGATCGATGAGGAAGGCATTTGTCTGGATGCATTTTGAAGGAGCCTTCAAAAAAAAAAAAAAAGTTTGGCCCAAGCAAGGATTTGTATATTTGTCTAAAAGAAAACCTGCCTGATCAGTCCTTGACAAATGATGCTGTGTAAATAAGCGTAAGTGCAGATAAAGCGCGGCTTGCGAGCGGCGCTGTTCACAGTGATGGTGGGAAAGAAAAGAAAAAAAAAAAAGTCTATTGTCGCTCACCTCCAGCCACTCAGCGCGGTAAGTCTCTCAACAAAGGTTGCAAAGCGCAGCACATTTGGTTCAGATCAGCGAGGTCGTGACCCACGCTGGGTTTATTTGGACCTTTGCACCAAAATAATCACGGGGCTCTGACTCTGCTATGACAGACATTAACAGTCTGGAACCACTTCTCTCTCTAACCCCTACCTGAGACGTGAACTCGAGGGGCTGGTCGGTGCCGCGAACATTTCCTAATTATTGTTTGAATTATGTGAGTTTGGAAAGTGGAAACGTTTCTTGCAGGAGGAGAAATGCGTTTCTTGGGGGGGGGGGGCAGGAGAGTAATGTCAGTATTATGCGCTGCGGTTGTGGTTTGTCTGCAGGAACAAGTTGGCTACTTGGAGGTAAGGGACTGGGAGGAGGTCCAGATGAGACAGAGGAGCCTTCATTTTGCTTAACCTATACCTTTATGTACAGAATTCACTCAGACATGTGGTTCTTGTTTTCACAGCAAGTTTAACATGTGGTGATAATGTTAGAAAATTATTATTGCAACCATCAAATTGAGTAGTTTTTAAGAAGTGGAGGCGAGTTCTATATATATATATACTGTATATATGAAGAGGCTAGTAAAATGTTGACAAAAAAAGGCGGCAGGGAGTTTGTCCTGGGTGGCGTTCCCAGCAGCATTGGTCTCGTGTTGTGTAAGGCTGTTGTCTGTGAACAGACTGAGCTGCAGCCATGCTGTTCAAACGGCACCAACTCAAACTCTCCCCAAAAAAAAAAAAAAAAAAATCTGATAAAGGCCTTGTCTTGATGTGCCAAGGGACAGCTGGGAGAGCTTACATTTCTCTGGCTCTGATTCAAGGAATTTGAATAGCACAAGAGCACAACGCAAAAAAAAAAAAACCCTTTACCTGAGATACCTTGTTTAAATCTTCCACTCCGGGGCTGAGACAGCAGCTATGCGGCACAGCAAATGCTATAGATTATCCAGACGCTGAGGGTTTCCCGTCAGACATAAATAAATGTTTTTATTTCTTCTACTAATAAAACCCAAGATAGAGCTGGGGTTGTGTGTGTTTTTTTTTTCTAAGTCATAAGCCCAAAAATAAAGGGCCTTGTGTAAGATCCGGTGTGTGTGTGTGTGTGTGTGTGTGTGTGTGTGTGTGTGTGTGTGTGGAAACCAAGCTCCGGCAGTCGGCATGCCTTTGCTGAGAGACAGCAGCTGTTGGCCTGATATAGCATGGCTACAGAGCAGAGAGGCCACACTGTTAGAAGGAGCCTTGTTCTTTGACGAGCTCTTCTTTAATGATGGCAAAGAAAAAATAATGACATTGATATTCTAACTCTCGCTACTGATGCAAATAAAAAAAAAAAAAAAGAACATTTTGGGATGTTAATGAAAGTGATGTCAAATTGAATGGATTTCAAAGCCAAACAGAGCGATTCCCTTTTCCCCCCTTTATAGTCCAATTTTCCTTTATCTACATCAGTCGTGCTTCAGGTGGCTGGATTCCTGAGCTCTCATCATATTTTCCATGTTGTTTTTTCTTCCGTTATCACCAAGAGTGCGTGTCCTGGCAGAATAAGGCTAGATGATGCTATACGATAGGAAAACAAAAGAGAAATAGATATCTGGTGTTAATCTAGGTCGTGTCTGAGAGATGGTGGTGACCCTGCTCTTAGTACAGCTACACACAGCCCAAGTCAAGAATTCAAGGGGAGGGAGTTTTAGGTGAGATAACCCTAACCCAGCAGACAGGGAAACAGAAAAAGACCCTCTCTCCTGAAAAAAAAAAAAAAAAATGACATCAATTATTTTGAAGAAACTGACACAAGCAAATCCAAGTCCCTTTCTGCACCATAACTTATAACCTCATGCCAGGTATATGATTGCATCCCAGGGCTATTTCTGAGTTTCTTCTAAGCTTACGTGGACGCACACATACACCGGAACACCTCAGCACACTGCAGAAGAAGAAATAGGCTTCCCTGCCTTACCCCTCCTTAAACAGTTTTCCATCCTCTCTCTTGGCAGTCGCAGCCTCCTTCCATCTTTTTTCAAGGCAAACTGTCACAGAAGAAGGGAGTGTGGAAACTGTAGTGACAAAAGGCTTAATTTCCCTGTGTTTAAAAGTAAGCCCAAGGCAGCTGGGCTTATGGTGTTATGAGTGTAAAATAAAAAAAAAGAGCAGACAATGGGCTTACAAAGACCTTTTGTCCGGCCAGGATAAGCATGACGTTAGAGACATTAGACGTTAAATTACACTCCTTTTTTTTCTTTTCGTATGGCCTGCTCCGACTTTCTCGCTTTGAGACTACTGTTTTCATAAGATGGCAAGGAGGGAAAATATTCTCTTTCAAGTTAGCTGGGAACTCTTACACAGGGGGATATCCTTTACCACCTGCACATATCAATCATGCATTTGGCCAAGCAAGCGCTCGGCTGGAATACGGACGGGGAGAAAAAAAAAAAAAAAATCTGCTTGGATCTCACTCCAAGATGCAGACAAAATGGCTGCCACTGTGCGTCCGCTGGCATACCTCTCTGATTGAATGCCACATATTTATGCTGAGGTTTCTAATCAAAGCAGCTCTCTGTTAGCTGGGAGTGAAGGTATCTTTATTGACACCTTGGCGTTGACCTTGGCACGGGGCTGCGTGCTCTCAGCCGGTGGTCCTGGGCTTCTCCTGAGCCTGCCAGTTATTTTCTCTGCCTGAGCACTATTGTATGTCCTAATCTAAAGGAATTTGTGGACACAACCTGCTCAACCCCAGGTACAAGGTGTACCATTTAAAAAAAAAAAGGGGGGGGAGCAGAGCGGATCAGCATGAATAGAAGAGACAAGTTATTAAACACATGCTTTTAATAAAGCAGTGTAACAGAACTGCAAGCTCAGGCTGAAATACAGCACAGTATTCAGTTTTTTTTTTTCTTTCCACTGAGCACCCATTCACAGGTGGGCCCTGAATAGTGTCATTCAAAATTATACTAGCTTCTTTCAAGTTACATCCAGAAAAATGCAGCGATGGGAAAAGCTATGATTTCTTTTCCTGGTTACTCAGTGATACAGAGCATATGGCATATGTCACTGCATACATACAGGTGGAATTAGAAGACAGAAGTGTGCACTTGCAGGCAAGGCACCTGTATATTCTCAAAGAAAGGGGAGTATAGGGAGAGAGAACACTTTACTTCCCACTATAGAATAACTCATCCTCTGAGGGTATGGAAAAAAAAACACAGGAGTGGGGGGTGGGGGTGGGGGGTGTGGGGGGGTTCTGTCTGTGGGAGGCGCCTGCAGAACATCTCTATCTCTCTCTCTCTCTCTCTCTCTTTTTCCTCCCCTTCCCTGAAAGGCTTGCTCAATGAGCCAGCTCTGAGCCATTCCTCCAGGCTGTTTGTCAAAAAGGGAAGAGGAAGTCTTGAATGAGGCAGAGAGGTAACACTTGAAAGGGAACATCTCTCTCAGGGGAATAAGAGAAAAGGCCGACGCAAAGCGGCGTAACAAGATGGGAGAACCACGCTTATGAACAATGTTTTCTATTTGCACACATTTGCATGAGAAAAGGCGGCGCAGCAGCGGCCACCAGCTCCACACACCGGCTGGTTTGAATGGTAGGGGAGCGTTAGACCTTCTCAAGAGAGGCTGGGGGAAGCATTGGCGACCCTACGGAGGGGTTGTGTCTCCGGGCTTAGTCAGCGAAGAGAAGAAATCATCTTGATAATGGACACCAGGCTTCTTCTTCTTTGCTGTGGCCCCTCGCTGCCGGTCCAACCACAGGCCTGCTGCACCACAACAACAAACAACTGGCAGCTGACATTATTCACTGCACAAAGACGGGATGATAAACATGTTCAAACTGAAACAGCAGGTGTTCAGATCAATCCCTGCAGGGCTACTGTATACAAATACTGTATGTCAAGTTAAGGCACATGTGCAATAGTTCCTCAAGAAAATGTGTGTTCATGTGGTCCAATTAGCTCAGATATTACTGAACATCTGTCATGTACAGGAGGGACAATTATGTACGGTGATGTCAACCCTGTGTGTTTTGCATCTGTTAGGTCCTAATGGAGCCTTACAAAATGAAATCTAACATCTGCTGGCAGCAGCGTTGGCCGTGGCCTCAGTGCTGCAGCGTGTAGAGTCTGATTAGGCTTTGCCTCAGAACAGTCTCACACTCGTTCTGAAGGTCAGATAGGCACTTGAGATGTGAGGGAGCGATACACTTTAGAAAAGTCAAGTTTATTTTCTTATTATGCAGGGGAAAAAAAAAAGGTGCAGTGTGGTGAATGTTGAAGTGGCTGAGTAATTTCTGTGTTTTTAAAGAATCTTTTTAAATTCCAGCAAATGTTCAATGTAGTTTGGAACATTAGAAACCATGACCAGTCAATACAGCAAGGACGTGTGAGGATTTTGATGGACTCTCCTTTATTAAACACATGTGAGAATTACAGCAGCTTAAAGTCATTACAAATGTCGAATAAACAAATGTAACAGGAGACAAAATGGATGTATCACTGTGAATATCGCGTGATTCTAGTTGGTAGCTGCACATATTCCATCCAAAACAGCCCATTCAAATATATTCTGAAATCATTTGCGGTAATAAATAGGCAAAAAAAAAAATTATTCAAATTCATTCTGAAATGCCAAGACTGACAGTTGATGTGAGTTTCGTGAGCCGAACGCACCGTGCTGGTCCCATTCATTCGCATTAAGTTGAGATTGAGTGCACCAGACTGCAGAATGCGCCGCACAACTCGCCGCACCACATTCATCACGCACCATCACTGCACTGCTCTACAGCGAGGGCAGCAACCTGAGGCACGTCCCCTCAACTCACAGAGAATGTAAAGTAGCTTAATGCAAGCAAACAGGCAGCATTAATGCTAAAATCATTAGCTCTGACCCTGGACTCCTGTTTATTACCCTGCCTGCCCTTGTTGATGGCCAGTCTTGCACTTTTTGAAGTTGTGAGGAACCATTAAGTTTAATGAGTTTAGAAGTTTAGATTCTTCAGGATGGAATATGTTGAGAGCTTGAGGGCAGACAGAGTAAGAGAAACATTAACGGCCCCATATTTTCCTCTTCTCCTGTGTTTCATTTGAAGTGTTGATCCATAAGAAGATATATTTGTAGTTTTAAGAACCAAAAACCGTCTCGGTGTAGTTTCATATCTCCTCTCTCAGGCTTCTCTCTGGAGCTGTAGTAACAACAGAAACAGTCAGCCAATCAGAAGAGAGAGCCTCTCTTCTGATTGGCTGACTGTTTCTGCGTAATCAAACTATAGCAGATTTCAGGTAAACACTCAGAGAAACCAAATCCTGCAAGGTCCGATAGTGAGTCCGGATATACAAGGCCTGGGGCATGGCTGAGAGTGGTGACGGCTTTGTTGTGACATCACAAACTTACAGAAGTCCTGACGGCTCATTTTAAAGCTCAGTTTGTGAATACAGGCTGTGTGCATTTCTCTGTGGACTGAGCACTTTGATAATTTCACTGTATTAATATAGAACCTAGACCTGCTTTATAATCAAAAAACACATGTACCTTTATACAATATGGGACCTCAATGACTTGAATAAAAAATTTATTTTCTGTTTAATTGGTGACGTCACTACAAAAAGAGAAAAAGAGTTGAACCTCTGTATGTATGATTAATCGCAAGCCGAGATTAAAGTCATACAACGGTGGGAAAAGAAATGAAGTCCACTTCATCATCTCATGGAGCAACAACTATAATGGTTCCATATGAGAGGGAGACAAGCAAACTCTGGCATTTTGATTGATGAGCGAAATCTATAGCCTATAATCTGACGAGGGACCAATGCTAGATCATACAGCGCCACACAAACCATGTTTAAATCACTGTCAGTCTGTAGCACATTTTCATAGGAACGGCTATCGGCAGAGTCAGAGATGGGATGTGTGTAATAAAAACAGGAAAGTCCCTCCGTGTCTCATCATTAACGTTGGCAGTGGTCGTAAAACAGACTCACGAGAATCCAGTTGTTGTGTCAGAGGAGATTCAACTGTACGCCTTGTTCAAATGAAATTATACACAGAATCAGTTTCCTCTAAAATGTAGCAATAAAAACTCAACAAACAAAGCTGCATGCTTGTCAACGTCTTGTGATTTATTCTTAAGTTGACCACTGAGCCTTGGCAGCCTGTTTCTCCACTTAATTGATTTCTCTGCATGGAACAATCCCTCAATCACCAGTCCCTGCTCAGTTTTTATGTTGCCGTAATGCCCCTATCTATCAGCTGTAGGTGGAGTAAACTACCTCTATCAAGCCCTGAGGTTAAGTACTGCTCAGTATCAAATCATCAAACCGTTGTTTCTGCTGAGTGTCCCTGCAGCTCAGACGGAGATGAGTCTTCAAGATCTCTGACTCGTCCGCAGCAGAAACCAAAGAGAAAGATTTACAACTTTTTCAATGTAGTAACGCAGAGTTTTAAACTGTGGTCGACACAATAGAGGATAAATCTGGTGAAAACTGTCAACACTTTCATTAAGCTGACGGCTTTAGGAGTGTGCCACTGTTTCCCATTTCCATTTAGTTCCCTTGTGAGATTCATGCTGTGATCTTCTCAAATACTGAGAAAGCTACAATGACATGTTTTACTATTTTTGGTGCAGTTACAGAAACTCTTCAGGAGCTGTGGTTATGAGAAGACTGGGATAAAACTAGACTGCAGTACTGACACACATACTGTACATTAACTGTGGGAGAGAAATTTGGCTGCCAATTTCACAATAAGATATTCTATAGATGTAGATAAAAATGTTTTAGGGCTGCAACTACTGATTATTTTCACTGTAAATTAATCAACTAGTCATTTATAATTTCCTAATAACAAAAATGTAGTTTCCTATCAAATAGAACAAGGTAAATCATCAACTTCTCACATTTGAGAAGATGGAATCAGCAGATGTTTATGCAAAGAGGTCGAAAATGATTTATCAGTTATCAAACTGGTTGCATATCAAATTTTTCTCATTCGACTAATCACTGCAACTGCAATATTTCTATTTTAAATACATGTAGAAATGGCGTAGAACTGTGGTTTTTCACATCAAGGACGCCTAAACAGACAAAAATTGGATCACGGTCCCCATCTGATAAGATTTTTGCTTTTAGATGTTTTATCACAGAAAGTGTTTGAAGTGTTTGACCAAAATAGTCATACATTCTGTCATTGTGTTACTTATGGCAGGAATTACAGTGAAATGGAATAATTCCCCTTTTTGCTGAGGACCCACAGGAACCCCCCCAAGGACCCACCTCAAGGACCCCACTGACATTTGAAAGACCATGTGATAGGACTGAAAGTTCCACAGCAGCCACTAAATGGACGTGGAGGTGAGATTCCTGAGTCAAATGCTGTTTTGAAGGTCAAGAAGGACCTTTACAGCTCGGATATCTAACTGCTAAGGGATCATGGGATTTTTAATGTGGAAAAATGGTCAGAGAGACACTGCTGTGTGTGTTTTTTTGCTGTTAATAATGAGGTAATTTTTCTGTTTGTGTTAATAGTTTTGTTCAAATTCCAATCATATAATAATCTTGATGGAGGGTAAATCTTAAATTGATCATACTTTCATATACTTTTTGGAAACAAACTATTACTATTATTTAATCCATTTATTTTCACTGTGATTATGTGTCTTTCAATCTATTTATCTAAAAATGGCCCCAAACTTTTCGTCACAGGAATTCAAGTCTGCCGAGCCGAGTCTCTGCCCTGCGAGACAGAGGGAGGGGGAGAGAGGGAGAGAGACACTGGTGGGGACAGAGAGGCAGAGAGCGAGTAGGCGGTGATTAACATGCTGCAGTCAGGATGCATTTCAGAGGAGCACTGGGAGGAAACGACGGGCCATTACAGCACAACTAAGGGTCTGTTAATCAGCCTATTAGGGTTTAATTGAGGGTAGTTAATTAGGAGTCGGTGGGCAGTCTGTGCTTGGGGGTCAGGGGCTGACATGAGAAGCAGCTGGCAGAGCAACCTGAGCCGATTGTTGCTGATCCATTTACACAAGGCCAGTGATTGATTGGCAGGAAAATTAGCCTTAATTACACCTGTCTATTTCTGCCCCCTTTAAAAACTTTAGGGAGCCATAAATTAACCCACGAGCTCCAATGAACAAGGGGCCTAGCAGAGACTGTGTTAGAGCAGAGCAAACACATTTACAGTAGGCCCAGACTGTACGTCTCCACAAAAATCATCAAGTGCCGGCTCGCCTTTGAAGACGCAAGCTGTTTAAACTGAGTGGAAAATACAATATTCTGTGTGTGGTGAGGGACAGAGACAAAAGCAGCCTTCTGGCTGGAGCCAAGCATAAGCTCACCTCACACCATCTCTAGACTGAGACGACTCCACATCTTAAAAATCTTTTTCTTTTTTTTTTTTTTTCCGCCCCATATGGAGCAGTGGAAAACAAAGATGTGCTTGTCCTCACTTCTTAAAACCAGCTCTGCAAAGGGCAGCGGCTACCACCAGAAGCTGATTATGGACTCTTTAAAGTTAGATTTGTTTTAATGTCCTGCTCCTGCCTCAGCTGGACCACGGGGCACAGGAATGTGGCTCACTGCTCGGATTGGCCTGCTTAGCCTGGGGTGGATTCATCCTGTCTAGGGCCAGACAGGAGCAACGGAGCGGGGCCACATTCTGCTTGCCCATCTGGGGAATAAACACATTGCCTGCATAAGGGCCAAAATCTAATAAGGGCCTGACAAAGGTCTGCTTCTTGCCCCAGAATGCCAAACAACATGTGATCCCCCTTAGGGAAATAAGTTCTATGCCTGTTCCTCATAGCCCTCAGGGTCAGAAACAACGCCTCAGGATAATATCTGGAATGTCTAAAAGGAAAAGGGGACGCAGTTAATTTGCAACAAAAGGTGGCGTTTTGCTTCCAATTTCTCAAGAAACCGTTCAAATATCGCACTCCTTCTTGCAGTGGATGGAAGCCCCTGACACCACAGAGGAATAAAGGCTGACTGACATGCGTGCTTCGGACCCGCCTCCGACAGGGGCTCACTTCACCTTTCTGTCAGTCACCGCTAAGTGCTATCTGGCTGGGTCTGAAGCCATCTCTGGCTCTGGTGACTTGATACCTCAGTAACTGCGGAGAGGTTTGAGGTGTTTAGTAGCTCACTGTGGGTTACCTCGCAACTCATGCAGCCAGTGACAAGTAAGAAACTGCAAATGAGCCGCTTTAAAGAGCGTCATTGTTACATGTTTTAAACACAGATGTGGTATTAACCTTGGCGGTTTAAGATAAAATGCATTATTTTGCATTACTGATACATTTAAGTGATTTTTTTTTTCTCAGATTCAGTGTTGTTAATGTTAGCCAGAAGGCCAAAAGCCCACTGATTCTTTGATAATTAGTATAAGCTGTAGCAATATGATCATGGGAGCAGGTTGTGTCAAACATAATGAAGCTGATCTCAGGACTAGTATTCAATTTTATATCCTTGCTGCCAGTAAAGTAGCTGTATTTAGAACAGCCTCTTTTACATTTCAGACACGTTTGATTGTGACCTCTGGCATTTTTCCACCACATTCCTCCTGCTCTTCCTCGAGCTAATCATGCAAAAAGAAAAAGAAGAGAAAAAAAAAAAAAAAAAAAGCATTATGCATCTCAAAGAGGTTAAATGAACAGAGGTAACTGCCAGCTAATCCAACTTGCATCATCTGTTACAAAACTGTGCCGGCGCAAACACGCCTGCTATTTTTGGTCTGGCGCCCCGTCGCATTGGAGTAGTTGACACTGAATAAAAACATGGCTCTGCTGAATTTTAGCCTTCCAATCATCACTTTCCAATTCCAATGACATGCAGTTTATATATTTATATAAACATTGTATTAGCTGGGACACATTCCTGTTGGCTAGCCCTCATCCAACCCCATCCCCCCCCAAAAAAAACAAAAAAACAACACACACACACACACACACACACACACACACACACACGCAAACCCCCATTCTCCATATTAGAACTGGCATCTCCCAATGTCAGTTTATTTTAAAGTAGTTGTTGCTGCTCACCCTCTGCGACCTAAGAATGTTTGCTGAGGATTTACAAGGCGACATTTACAACAGCAGCCCAGGCGTCTCCATTCTCTTCCTATTTTCACACTCAGAAGCCCACACAGAACATCCCCTTCACCCTGAGAGCTCAGGCACGGTCATTCTGGGATTGTGACATTGGCTTAGTCATATTGCACAAGCAAAGAGGCTTGAAGAAAGTTGTTTTTTTTTTTTGTTTTTTTTTTGTTTTTTTTGTGGGAAAATACACAGCAACAAACTCTTGCCGTGCTGGACTTCCAAGCACAGAAGACAAAATGCTTGGATTACATTTACCCGGTAAACATGTTAACATTTGCTAAATAACGTGTAAGTACACAGTCAATCAGCTATCTGAAGATGTGATTAGAGAATAAGCTTTGGCTATTGAGCTAAGCCCTACATACCAGAACCGATCCCACTGTTAAACTGAATCAGAACTTATTTATCAAATCCTGGTGGTAAACACGGGCAGATCCCGACCACAGTGCTAAGATTTTTCAGCTTGCAGAGCAAAAGCAAACACACAGCTCGAGGTTTTTTTTTTTTTTTTTTTTTTTTTTATGAGAAAAATGTCTGGCTGAACAAGGAGGCATTCATGTGCTGAATCATACCAGCCTGTAGCTCGGTTAGAGCACAGCCATCTGCTATCACACTCCCCCGCTAAGAGCCTGTTCTAGAAGGACGAGCTGTGGATCACCATGTACATGTTACATCCATATAGACTTACTGGAACTAACACTTCTACTACAGGAAGAGAAAGCAGCTCTGTGGCTGTTGACAGCGCTGTGGTTTTCTGCCTCCTCAGGTGAACGTGCTTTTCACTGCTCCATGTAATATGATTGTCCTTTTTACAGAGCAGCGCCATGCTACGCCTTGTGAATGGCTGTTAGAATTATCACCTCTATAGGCTTGTAAGCCACATTTCGTGTGTTCGAGAAAAAAAACTAACATTTTCCATTCAACTGTCATGGAAAATGTCACATTAGCAGTTTCTGAAGTTTATTTTTTTTTTTAAAGCTGCACTCAATCAACAATGGATCAAATTGCTATGTGTAATGTAAAACGGGTCATTTATAGTAACAAACTCTTTCAGAATTACCACCAAAGTCTCAAGAGAGTCTAGAGAGCTACTAAACCTTTTAGTCCCTTTTAGCTCATTGTTTTGGTTTTCCCACCAGCAATGTTTCCTTCAGTGAAAAAGTACTTGATAAACGTTTCTTGAATTGAAAGATTGAACTAGCTAACGAACATAGTGGAGGTTTTAGCAGATAAAGAACCAGATATCTGCCTAAGGAGTTGGTGAAGACCAAAACAGAGCTAAAAAGGTCAGTGGATGTCAGAGGTACATTTTTTGGTTCTTACTCTAAATGAGTGCAAACCTTGCTCTTTGTTTGTTGAATGTGTAAACAAAAGACCATTTGCTAAGACATTCACAATACAAACTGTGTAACCAAGTGTCCAAAAATATCAATTGATGAAACTATAAAACAGATGCCAAGGGTTGATACAATGTTGGAGTTCAAAATGTTGGAGGCAAATCTGACAAGTTTAAACTGACAGACACTTTTCAGCTTCTACTGACAACATCTTATTCAACCTTTAAGATAACACTGGAGATTCAAGCTTCAAGTCAATGGATTAGCTGATCAACAGAAAACTGACTGAAGGCAGTTTCTGGTAACCGTCTTGAGCTCTGGGAAACTCTCAGATGATGAAAATCTGAAAAATAGTTAACATATTGACTGATAATGAAAGTAAAAGTCAACTGCATCATCACAGAAAACCTCACATCCTGTTTGATTCTTACATATTCTTGCAGCAGTCGTTTTAAAAGCATCAATGGATTTAACCATTTTCTTCATTGACTACGGTACATGTAGTGTACTTTGGAAAATATCTTCAATAACAAATGTCATCAACCAAGTTCTATAGATATAATATTTGACAGCCACTGAGGTCATGCAGCGTTTGCCTGAAAAAAAAAACAAAAAAACAAAAAAAAAACCCAACACTTCCTGAGAGACGTGATGAGAAACCAGATTTGAAGGCTTCTGCTTTTCTAATGCATTGCTTCCCACACAGGACGTTAAATAGGACAACAGTTACAAACTGTTGGTTTCAGTTCAAAACATGACGATGATACTGCCTTGAGGTGCTTGGGATTAAATTCCTTTGATTCACCACTGCAAACCACAGAGTTCACAGATCCAATCACCCGAGGTGAAAGATGCAACCCACTCAGCTGAGAACATGTCGTTATGACACTGCACTGCTTCATATTGTGGTCTGACAAAAACCATGACATGGAACTTTTTCTCTCGCCTGAACCAGCTAACAAAGCAGGTGTCTTGGAAATATGAACCACCTTGACTATCAGATTTCCCATCTGATGAAAAGCACCAATGTGAAACAGCAACTCTGAACTGTCTATACATTTCTATTTCAATGGCTAAATGATTTATTTTGTTGGTTTTTGTCTAGTGTTCCCTCATCTCTTCAAAAGAAAAGGTCACTTAATAGGGTGCTTTGCTACCTCCTTAGGCTCTTCATGTCCTCTCTCCTCATGTGTTCTGCTTGTTGGAGAGATTTCGTGACTTCCTTCACAATAGCTCAAAAACAAGACAAACACAAGTGGAGCGTTCTCCCTAAAGCGAAATAGTTTACACTTTTTTTTCTCTTTTAAAAAAAAAAAAAAAAAGGTAATGAATCAACAATGAATCCTACAACCAGATATCTCCTCAAGTAACCAAATACAGCAACATCTGGAACCATTAACATGACTCCCCAACCTTCTTAAGCTCACACAAGCTCATACGAACAGACACTGCAGATGAGACACACTTCCACTCGTATACGTTCATGCGACATATGAGCTAATCTCTCCTCGCTCATCGGCCAGTGGCCGACTCCGGCCTCAAGTCACCAGGATCCCAGTGAACCGCTGGCTCAACTCGTCCTTTGTCAGGGGATCTCATGACAAATCTCAAGTAGCACGGAGCTTTGAGACGCTTGATCGTGTTACTTGAGGGAGATTATAAATGAGGACTAACATGTCACATCTTAGTTATGGTGTTGCCATATTTACAACCACATTATGCTGAACCGCAGGGGGAGGCTTGTGCCAAAGGACTTGTGGCATTTTTGTAAGTAGTTAGTGTTCGACTGCATAAATGACAGGATAGAGTGATCAACAGAGCACAGATGTGGGAGTCTTCTTTTCTTGTAAACACTCTCCACAAACATTTCTGTGAGCAATGCGCTGGTCAAAATGCTCCGGGGCAATTTCACTGAGGTCTGACAATAAAGCCTGCGACAAACCATATTTGTCATCCTGCGGCGCGCGGTAATACACACTTGTAATCCACATAACCCTCTCCATTCAGTGCAGCCATTGTGTGAGATTCTGGCTGACAACTGTTCTATAAAAGCAAACCTTTGTGATGCTGAGTTTTTCAACGCATCCCTCAAGTTGACCTCAGGGTGAGCTGGCCTTTCCACACGTGATTCTGTTTAAAGGCGAGAAGAAGGATGCTACGCGGCAGCTCTGTCGTTAGGGATTTGTCAGCTAGGAGGCGAACACAGGGCTCTTTCTCACTCAGAGAAAAACCAAAGACAGACATCCTCGCCTCAGGTTTATCTCGGCACTATCTGCAGTGGTGCCCCACTTAACAAAGCCTCCGCCTGAGTGTTGAATGGTAGAAGTATATGTTGAAACCTTTACTGCCTGAAGGATTTACTTTCTTGAGCTGGAATAAGAACCCCAAAATGCAAATCGCTCATTCGATGTGTCACATTTGCTGCTTTCAGCAGGAGTTTAATTTTCAGAGGTCACTGGAACAGAAATACTGAGTGATGCTCCCGTGCTTCCTCGCTGTTGTCATCTTTTGAGACAGACAGCAGCTGTCACATAATCCAAGCTCCACATCAACAGAACATCAACTTCTGTTTTTTTCCCTCCTCCAGGAAACACTGCAGTGTAAGCCATACCTCTATTATTCTGTCGTGGATTTGAAGGCCTCCTTCCTTGTCCGCTGGACCATTCTCGACGATCTTGGACACAAAGATCCCTTCGTTTGAAGTGCTGTCATTTTCATCCTGTGGGACAAATAGCGTAAATATCATATGGGGAAATGATAAAAGCACAGTCCTCAAATTGTTAAAACCTTAGTAAATTAACTGCAGACATCTAAACAGGAGAAGTGTTAGGATCATCGAAGGTCGCAGTGTTAAAGGGTCAGTTCACCCAAATAACAAAAAATAAAAACGTATTTTACCACCCTGACCGAGTGGTGCAGAACAGAACAACAGTATAGTACTGAAATCGAATGGGATACTTAAAGACACCTCAGTCAGAGTGCTAACTCTAATTAATAACTAATGGTCTACTTCCTCTTTCAGGGACATCGTGTACAGCGAATTTACAGCAACGCTTCAACGGGCATACTACTTCGCCTTACAATTACTCCTATCTTGAGAGTTGTGGACTAACTAGCCCTTCTAGAGACCACAAAACCTGGCAGCTGATTGGTCTTACCAAGCCATGCCAAAATAACAGCCACATGAAACACTTGTGTCAGAGGCTACAGGGATATTAGCTATTTCCATTTTAATGAATAGCTTCTTACACAGACTGTTGATTGGAGGCTGGCAGGGAAAGCAAAAGCCAAGTATTATCTCTGCTCTCTTATGGTCGAGCTTGATACATGGGTTCTGTCACAACAGCGAGAAAGGTTGCAAATCTACAAGACCACAGAGTCGGGTAAAAAAAAAAAAAAAAAAAACTCTTTTTATAGTTTCCCGCCATAAAAAGTTTTACTGTGATAATCTATATCGTTACAGAAAAGTGCGTCACTGCGGCTGTGGAAAAACAGGCCTGTAACAGTTGAGTACAGTCCCGGTGAAACAGATACAGGGAACAGCATTTCAATGGGACCTGCAGACAGAAGAACCATGTATGGAGGACAGAGTTGTAACCAGTGTTGAGATATTTTCAACTCTTCACTCAGCAGAGCAAGTGGCATCATTAATGACTTTCCCTTCACAGCCTCGAGGCAGAAAACATCGTGGCTGTGAAAGGTTCAGGGCGGGATATAAGACCCCTTTCCTCTCCTCTGTGTTTACCTCACCACCAAAATCCCCTCAATTAGAGACAAAACAACTGCGGTCAGAGCCATAATCCCAGATTTAACTCTCATAAAACTAATTATAGTTTTTTTAATCTGTGATGCCAAATCCGCTAAACCAGACCAATATATAAACACAATAAAAACTTGATAGATGCGGTCCATCTATCCACATGCATGACTGTCTTAACGCTGTGTCAGTCAGTACAGAGAAAGCTTGTGGTGCTACAAGTATGTGCTATTCATTCCTGGGTTGCCATATGACACTTGGCTGATCACCGGGGGGGAGATGAAACCTCCAAGACGCTCGGCTTTTAACCTACCGCGCATGGCCTTCCTCCTATGATGTTAAAACCCAGAGATCCGCCCTCACGCAGAAGGACAACCGTCACGCTTTTAGTCTCGCCTTCCTACAGACAGACAGAGGAGAGACATGTGAACAAAGAGATGGCAGGAGGTTATTCACAATAATCTATTATTAACTCCAGGTGAGCGACAGAATGATTGAACCTGGCACTTAAAGTGGAAGAATAGAAAAGAAAAAAGTGATCTTCTTATTAGCAGATTATAGAGGAGCTGAAACACATAAGATTACAAATAGAGCAAAGAGTATTGGCATGAGAAAGTTAATGACACCGTCCTTAAATATAAAGGGCTGGTGTGAAAGTTTAACTGAAAAAAAGTGGCTTAATGACACCTCTTTATTCACATCTTCTGAGAAGTTAATCAATGTTACAGTAAAACCACAATTTGAAAGAGAGCCACTTTCAAGCTAAAATATAACTCACATCATTAACAATGTCTTACAAGCTGTAGGGAATGGAAGGTTTACATGTGGCCATAGTTTTAACCAGTTATAATGACAACTGTTTCTGGCAATTGTACTCTAATTGTACTAGCTGTTGCTAATTAATGTTAATTCTGTGAATTTTCAAAACAGAAGAAGAGACTGTGACCTGCTCTCGAGTTAATAAGCTCGCTGCATGCCAGTGTCTGTGCTATTAATGCTCGTGGCAAGACGGCTTGGTCAAAAGATAATATTACTCTAAATAAACCTCTGTGGTAAAGTTTCATGTCAAACTCAGACAGCTAGCTAACGGCTAATGTTAGATGACTAGTTGTCGAGTGTGAACAACAGGAACTGGTAAACAGCCAACATTAGCTTGGTAGCTGTCGAGTGTAAATGACAGAGAGCTGCTAAACACCGTTGTTTGAATCTCCTGGTTTATAGTTGTTTTTTTTGAGTAACCCTAATCCTAACCTAGGGCTGGGAGATATGGCCAAAACTCGATATCGATATTTATCACGTTAAATGCCACATTGTTATTTCTTTCAGGTTTAAAGGCTGATTTTTGGTTCCGAGTGAAAGTTAAAGAAACCACAAAGTCGACTGTGGTTTTAAACTGTTCTATTTAGTCAGAACATGACAAACACTTGCCAACCAGCAGGACGTTTAAAAACTCTGAGATACAAGCATTCAAAATATGATAAATAATGAATGATTAAAATCAAAATCCTTTTCAGTCCTTTTTACTCAACAAAGTGAATAGAAAATCAAGTTCTGCAGTGTGATACAGCGCACATGTAACATGATCAGACTGCAAAATAAAAGAATAAAAAAAATAGACAAAGAAGATTTCCACCGGGAACTGGAATTATTGCTGTAGTTTTATCGCCCAGCCCTACCCTGACCCATATATCACATTTTATCTTATCACTTTAAAATTTCTGAATTTTGAGCTATGAAGCAGCTTGTCCTGTCAGTAAGCGGAGCAGTTAATGTTAGCTTAAACATGATACTGAATTTTCATTTATTTAAAATAGTCACAATTCAAATAATAAAAATGCCTCCCATAGTTCACCGCTAAACCTCACCCTGACCAGTGCAAAGAAGAACCACCCGCCCTTCCCTCTCACAAACTGTTGTCCTATGTAAATTAATACACCACTGGACTTCTTACTCAGTAGCAACATGACATGAAGAACTCTGGGAAAGTCGCAGAGTCAGCTCTTAATCTGTTTTCTAAGCGGGACTTAGAAGGGAGTTATGAGGTAACATAATTTCAGCTGCCACTCCAGTATGCTGCAGCATAGTGGGACTAAATATAAAGCAGATATTATTGGCATGTACAGTGTCCTGACTGCCATATAGGCTAAAAAGGCCATCATGTGCATGTCAGGCCACGCTGGAATGTGCGCTCCTGCACCGTGTCACGGCAGCATTAGCAGCAACACATGCTTCCGAATTATAGTGACTACAGCCGTTATTGTCAACAGGAAGACAGTTGGCCATTACATTAAGGAAAACTGAGTTGAATATGACTAAGAATTTGACAAAAAAATAAATTACAAGCTGTTCCATCCACTTGAGTTTGTATAAACCTGCCAGAAGCCTCAAAACAAATTGGATGAATTTTTAAGGTGTTTTCACATTTCGTCTGCGTGAGCCATTAAAACGAACTCAGAGTAATTAAGCAGAGTTTTCTCCACATCTGCGAACACTCTAGCAAAAGCTCTAATCCCCTAAGAAATTAAGTGAATCCCTTCAGGAGGTTGTGCATTTACTAAAACAATAGGTATGCCTAGGTGATAAAAAACAAAATGTCCTCACCACCAAAAGTGCAAAAAGTGGTCATGCGGACATCACGTGGAGAGGGGGAACACATGGGGTCCGTGTCAAGTAAACAAATGTTTAACATTAACTTTAGTGGGGGAAAAAAAAAAAAAAGAGGGCAGCTGAGGAAAGAAAGGAAACTTGCAAACTGCTGCTCACTGGTTGGACTTGGCAAACTGACGGTGAGCCTTCACCTCAGCACCAGTCACACTTTCCGAGTCTGTCCTCCATCATCAGACTGCCTTCTCCTCTGTCTGCCTCTTAACATAGAGGATCTAATTATAGTGTAGGTACTGTAATGCAGGGTGAAAAAGGAAAATATTGATTCATGAACTGTTGGCCTGTGATCAAGAGGCAGAAACTCAGTGACCTGGTCATCTAAGGCGTTTCAGCTTGGGTGGCTTGGATGGGGTAGATTTCAGATCAATGAGAGGATAATTACTCAGCGAAGCTGAAGCATGTACACAAAGAAAGTAGCGGCCTAATAAATTTATGTTTTTTCTTTAAGGGTTACTTTCTGTGACTTCTAGATGGTTTTTATTACCCCGATCTCTGTTATATTCAATTGACACCCATATGTGAGAGATAATTAATGGAGTACATTATTCGGTTAAATTATCTCATAGATTCATGCTTTAAAATGAGTGCACAATTAGCCTAATCAGATTAGCCCGATCAAATGCAATGGAGGCTCAATCTTCCGGGTGTCTTGTGATTTTGATAGATGCTCTTTATCACATCACGTAGCGAAAACACCGTCATCCGCAGCAGCTGAAGAAGAGCTCGGTTCAAAACAGGAGATCTGAGGCTTAATGGAAAGTGTGACAGCAATTCCAGCAGCCCTGAAGTGAACCCGGGCGAGATCTGAGCTCTTTGTTTTTGCTTTGTTTTATTGCTCTTCCTGGCCCACTGAAGAAGCTTGAAATGTGTTAGGACTATTATTGGAAACTGCAGTCAGTTATTCCACATAGCCAGGTCATCCCTCACAGTCGGTGCCTGGTTATTATAAGAGGACATTAAAATCCTCCATCTGGCTGAGGAAGCCTAAGCCGAGGAGTGACAGAGACTAAAAAGAAGAAAAAAAAACTAATGTAGGTTATCCGTCAAACGTTGCATGAAATGATGGGTCTGTATTCGCTCTCTGACAGTGATTCAATAAAACAAATATGTCATAACAAATCTGTATTAGACCCTTCTCACCACGGACATTTTGTATTGTGAAACACAGCTAGTAACGGATGCACTTCATTTAGTTGTTCCAGCTCTATGCTACTGTGAATGCTGGCTCACTAGCATGGCTTCAAAAGGATGTCCATGCCCGAGCTTTTTCCTGCTATGACATGTCAAAACATCCCTCGTGAGAACGGTTTACAACGCCCCGAATTTAATCAAATCTGACTGATCCATGATCAACTGATCAGTGAAATCACGCAATGAAGTTAAGCCCGATTGAAGGGGTCAACGGGGGTGTCGTACGTTTTGATTTATAGTTGAGAGCCGGTTGCCACACGTTGATATGACCTCCACAACAATAGATGCATGTGTTGTATATGGTCAGGCTGTATCGTGTTTTATGTTCTCCAGAGTAACTGTGTTCACATTCTTTCATTTACTTGTTAATAGAGCAACACTGAGCTACACACATAGATTTATAGGTAACTTTATAACATTATTTCACTGTGTCTCGTTAGGGAATAGCAGACTACCGCTGTGTAATCACTGTGTTTACGTCCAGTCACTCATACAGAGCTGTGATCAGAGCAGAAGCTTTGCAGTATAATGTTACAATACTCTTTAACTTCCATTATGTTGCCTGTGCTCTCATCAAACATCAGAAACCATGTACGGGAAAAAAAAACAAGCAGCCAGTCACAGCTCTTTCTACATCCACGTGGGTTTATATCCGTCGACGCCACAGCCCGGACGTGTAGGAGGCGCAACGTCAGCCTACAGCGTAACCTTGGAGCCTACACGTGTAGCCGCTGTAGGTACACCGTATAGCACCCTGAAGGCAGAGGTATAAATCCAGCTACAGGCTCCGAGAGAGTTTCAGTGGCAGCCTGCAAGTCGCCTGCCTCCCACGGCTAATCTCACTTGTGACGCTCCGTTTCATACTGCCATGTGTGCTTTGAGATTCTCCCACCAAACAATCCCATTCACTGCTTGACTGGACCCAGTGAAAGCGCCTCTCTAGAAGAAGAAGAAGAAGAAGAAAAAAAGAAAAGCCTGCCAACTAACCACATCATCCACAAAATGTTGTTTCTTCTCCTCTCAGCCTGCTCTTTCTACCTATGTGGATGATATCTGGAACAGTTCCCATGTCTTTTATGTATGTTCAAGGTGTGCCCTGCCCGCAGAGGGGACTTACTGTTTACATTGGGTTTCACTGGGGAATAATGCATCGGACGACGTATATATCTCGGCGGCAGGACTGAGATGCCGCTGTCAGATGAACTATGATAACCAGCTGTGCTACAGGCCCAGCAAGCTTCTTTAAACCAGCATGAGCGATTTCACCATTTCCCAGCATCGGTGCTTTTGATGCGCAATTTACCAGTCTACCGGAACACATTTTGCTGGGAACAGAGCCCATAACGAACAAATGAAACCACCAAGCAAAAAAATGGAGAAAAGAAGAACTTTGTGTGAGAAAATGAGAGAGAAACTTCACTGACAAAAACATGGAGTTAAGAGGTGTAAAATTAAATAAGAGCAACATCCAAGGAACGTTGCCATTCATCCAAATTTCATTATGTAACACTGTCAGCGGTGTGTGTCCAATCTGTGCAATTTGTCGTGAATCAAAAGCTCCTCCTCCTGTTCTTGGACAGATTTTATAACACAGCCTGATTACAATCTGACCACTCCCCTCTGCTGATCAAAGCAGCAGTGCAGCCACCATTCACTAATTCAATTCATTAACTGACTTATGAACTATTGCATGTTGATATTTGGTCTCTGGGTTTTTCAATTTGAACCATAAAACATCCTCACCCCAGAGCTTCCTGCCTACATTCCTACATTTCTTGCACTTTTTCCTAAATAGAGGCCTGATTTAAGCCCAGAGATTTAGATACTTTATTATCCAGAGATTCAGAGGAAATGCAGCATCTTTAAACCCCTTGAGCAGGAGGGAACAAATAAAAAACCTTTCTCATCATCATAGTGTGAAGCATCCCCAAAATATTGGCTTTTTAAGGCCTTTTGGCCCCTCAGAAGTCTTTCAAGCACTGTGGAGGCTCCTATTGAAAATCAATATCTCCCACCACACTCACACAACTTTGGTGCCAGTAACTCTGCTAGATCCCCGATTTGAATTTGTTATGACTGTCTCGAGGGAAGAGTGAACATCGATGACAGAGAGCCTCAAACAAGCATGCTGCGCGCTGGATATATTACTGGAACCTGGCTCTTGTTGTGTACAGAACTGCAGTAAATATTTGGCCCTCCCCCATTGACTGCCAGCTGGCCAGAGACACAGCTGACATCCATGTCTCAAAGCAGACAGTGAAGAAACAAAGCCCTGAGCACTGTAGGGCTCCTGAAAAGTTGGAATTGTCAGAAAAAAAAAATCATAGTAAACAGTTTGACTTCCATTTTCATCTGTGAAGAGATTAAAAAAAAAAAAAAAAAAAAAAACTGCTACTGACCCAAACAATATGGTGGCTCAATAAAATGAGAGATACTCAGTCCCAGAATGCAAGCAAACATGCAGAGAAAGATATTTTAAAGCCTATAAAGTTGGCTCTTAAAGGTTTGCACAGCAGGATGTCACTATGGATGGGTCAAAATGTGTGTTGCTGACACATATTTAAGGGGAAACTGCTCTGTCTAGGTCTGGACTACCAAGAATGAACTTTTGGAAGTCATTGTAAAACATACATTTTGAGATGTAGAGGTATGTTGTGCTGTTTTCTTCTTCACTGTATGTACTTTAATAGAACAAGCTCTACAGGATTTCCCTCAATAGCAGCAACAGCAGCAGCAGGAGAAAGAAGTGTGGATAAGACAGAAAAGAGCTGCCTGTGCTCCCTGAGAGCAGAAACTTTGTTGCTTACCTTGCAGGAGAACGCCACGGTCTTGGTGAGGGAGTCGATCCTCTCGCTGTACTCGGTGAATTTCTTCTGATATTTCAGCGCTGTCATCTGCAGCTCGCTGTGCACGGCGGAAAGTTGTGCCAGGAGTGACTTCTCCCTCTTGTTGGCTTTAATAGTCTGCTTCTTGAACTCTCTATCCAGGCTGATGATTTTGCAGTGCAGCGCGCTGTTGTGCGCCTTCAGGGCTCTCAGGCAGCAGTGGCTGTTTAGTTTCTGCTCTTTGTGGGTGAGCATCAATCCGCAGCCGCTCTCGCATATCCCTACCGGTCTGTAGTCGCACGTCTCCCGCATGTGAGCATCCATGTCCCGCAGGTTGAGCACCTCGTTGCATCCTTTATTCCTGCACTTCGCCGGGGAGTAGTCGCACATCTCTGCGTGCTCAGCCAGATGCTGCAGCTTCACCACCGCATCGCAGCCCCTCGCGTGGTTGTCACATTTGATCTCCAGCTTCAGGATGAGGTTTTTCAGGGGCAGGACGTGGTTCAGCTCTTTGGTAGAGATCCGCTGACATTTGACGGGGCAGCTGCTCTGCTGGACGACCCAGGGCAGCACGCAGCCCGAGCAGAAGACGTGACCGCACGGAGTCGTCAGCGGGTCCTCCAGGACTTTATTGCACAAGTTGCATTTGAAATCCGGGTCCACGGTCCCCTTGAAGCGGTCCAGCTCGAATCCCATGGTTTTCAAAGTCCAAATCCAAACTTGTGTACTCCCCACCCCCGCAGATCTGAGTCGGAGCAGTGGGGCGTTTTTAGCTGGTCATTGGTGGAGCGCTCACAGACAGACTACAAGCTCTCCTCACTGTCTAAACTCTACTAATTGACCGAGACTTTTGGTGCCTTCAGGTGTGCCTCGTAAACTTATACTTTAAAGTTCGAAAAGTTTGTAAGCCTAAAAAAAATAATGACTTTAGTGAACTTTTCAAGTAGAAACAACTTTGTTGTGCAACTGAAAAATAAAAAGACAACATCTGGATAAAGTAGACTGTTGTTAAAAGTTAGAACGTAAGAATTAGAACAGGAAGTTACAGTGGTAATCTATTCTAAAATATACCCAGATTTGATTATCTATCGATCACACTGCACACGTGGTCTTCGTTACAAAAAATGTCAAATTATAACTCCCTTTGCGTGACCTTAACCGGTAGGAACAACAGTTTTGCAGTCAGTGAAGGCATCATTCCTTGGGGCGAAATTGTGGCGGAATTTGTACCGTAACTACTCTTTTAAGTGCGCACGTGATAAAGTTTGGCATACAAATGTTTTTTTGCTGTCAAAATAGGCCAGGAAAGGTTTTATTCAGAGTTGACATTTTGTTGTTTATACAATTATCTGCAGCCATTGAACACACCACGGTTGTAATTTATTTGTTGTGTAGACTAAATCTAAAAAGACTAATATGAGGTATTATAAACTTGACCCAGTGTAGGAGGCTCTAATTTGTTTTCATTCATAGTCTGTGATTTGAATGCAGTCTAGATATTGTAGCCTGTAGGGATGATATTATAGTTTGACAGTGCAGCTACAGCTGTATATTCCTCACCTCAACATAGAAATATTGATAAACTGCCAAATTCCAGCATATAGGCCTAATGTCAGACAAGGTGACATGACAGTTCGATAGTTACAACACAGTGGGTGAGCGTTCAGGCATGCACAACACTTGTGAAAACAAGCAACTTTGGAAGGACATTACCGGCACAACCACAAGCGAGACTTTCAAGTTTCAACACACTTTGAGTGAGGAGGAGATCAGGTAAAAGTTGGGAAAATCGACCTGGATCACAATGTGTGGTATGAAAATGAATATTTCAGGCACCACCGTGGGATTCGTGTTTGAACACACCTCTCACCGCTCTCCTTATATAAAGATAGCACGGTATTACACTGTTTTACCACTTTGACACTTTGATTTGAGTGCATTTTCAATCCCAGCAGGAGCTCCTATAGTATTGGATGTATTTGAATTGTAAATGAAACTCCTGTGGGCTCGCAGGGTGTGCTCAGTGAAGGAAAAGAATAGCTTCTGCTGCTCAGGCAGAAACAGCGTCTGCTGGGTCTGACCCTGTCTTGATTAGATACCCATTCCTACCGGTTGCCTCGTCTTTCGGAAATCCAGTTTTATGCAATGCCATGCTCAATAAAACCTTTCCATATGTGAATTATCCAGAACTAAAAACAAGGGCTTATCAAAGACTTCATGGACAAAGTGTGACAGAGAGAGTCTGAGCTCGTGGGTAATCCTATACTGATGTTGTGGGATGTCTTAGATGGGGTGGAAAAAAACTCCCTGTGCAGTCACGCCAAAGGTCCTTGTTCTGTTTCATACTCATTGTACGATTACACATTTTTCCTTGCAGGTACTCTCTAGGTCATGACTTGATTTTTTCTTTAAATAACCTTTAATACACTTAATACATGGTGTGTCAAGAAATGTTTAAACAGATGTCGAAAAATGGACGGATGAAAAATGAAAGAGAGCTCTGCAGTTTTACTTTAGCACCTGTTTCTTCACTCAGTTTTCAGAAGGTAATTGGATATTTTTTTATACTGATGTTCATCGGTTGTATTTGGCTTTATATTATTTCACAGGTCAGAGCATAAGGTCGCTATCACATCCAGCACTTTTGGTCAGGGTACCTTTGGAAGTGCTATGCTGGAATATTGTGTTCAGCACTGCAGGATCAAACCAGTGACCTAACACATACACACAACCCCTCGACCTCTGGGCCAACCTGCCGCCTGTGATTTATTATTTCAGCCCACGAACAAACAACCCGCCTGCCTGTGCATGGGTGTTTACTGTGAGAGTCAGTTGTTTGGTCTGCCTGAGTTGGAGAAATGTTTGCTCTCAAAATGGAGTCAGAATAAATAAACAGTTGTTTTTATAGTCAGTGTCAGAGTCAGAGCGAGCAGGAAGGTATGGAAAGCTCTTGGATTTTTATGATACAGTAGGTTAAAGAAACCGATACGGTATCTACAAGACTGGTTTGTTTAGGAATGTTTTCCATGAGGCTGGGTGAAGTGGCAACAGAGGGGGCTCAGACAAGTCCATGTTGGGTCCAGCCTAAAGACAAGACAACGTCCCAGTGGAGATAAAAGTTAATCCCACTCCTCCAATCTAAACTGTGAGTGAGGGATCAGGACAGACTGGACTAGCAGCCAGACCCACAGGACAAAATAGCATCTGAAGATAATTTCCATCCATGCAAGAAATCAGGCTTCCAGTTTTGTGGCTTTATGACACTAACTGCTGCTGATTTGAAGACATAGTTCAACATTTTGGCAAATGTAATTATTTGATTTCTTGCCTAGAGTTAGATGAGAAGATTAATACAACATACTCATGTTTGTGTGCTAAATATGAAGCTAGTTTAGATTTGCTTAGCATAAAAACCACAATCAAGGGGACAGTTAGCTCTAAAGAAAATTGGCAAATCTAAAGCTCCTAAATTTATGTCATTTACTTAATCCGTTCAAAAAACAAACTGTAAAAATAAGTTGTTGTTTTACAGGGATTTATGTTTTGGACTATTTCTTGGCCGGGTGCAGTGACTTCGTTGTTGGTTTACCTTTGGACAGGGCCAGGTTACCGGTTTTTCTCTGCTTCTCTGCTTCCTCTTTACGCTAAGCTAATAAACTGCTAGCTGTAGCTTCATATTTAGTATACAAACATGAGCGCTATCAATCTTCTCATCTAAGTCTCAACAAGAAAGCAAACAAGACTATTTCCCACAATGCCAAACTACTCCTTTAGGGTAAAATAGCCACAATTTAAAACTATCAATCTGTCATACAGTGGACGCACAAATAGTATGAAAATAAATGCAGTGACATGGACAGAGTGGTTCAGGGTTTCGATGTTGAACCTTCTTACTCGAAGCCTTTGTTGTAAAGCAACAGAGAGGTCTCGGTTTCAGCATGTGTGATGAGGGTGTTTTGTATATGGCTTTGGAGTTGGGCCATTTAGTAATCATCACCACTCTTCTTTAGATATGTCAAAGACATGAGGGCCATGTGGGAAACTGCAAAGATGAGTTATTGCTCCTCGGGATGCCTTTTCATGTTGCGTTGAAACATGATGTACTTACAAAAGGAATACACTATCCATCTCGCTGTGGTTTCCCATGCGCCTTCAACTCCCTCAGGAGTCAGTAATATTGTCAAAACTAAGTTTAGCCCCCCAAATGAGTTATACACCAATAGTGTGGTTTGTTTTTCTTACAAACATCAGTGACTTATTGTGCCTTTCACCAGGGGAACTGGAGTTGTGTGGCTGCGTCACCTTGAGTGAATGAGTAACTTTAAAGGCTGTTTGGAGAGGTCTCAGGGTGACCTTATGGGCAGGTTGGGCTTGTGACTGGGAACCGACGAAGCTGCATTTGCCTTCACTACTGACAGATGGTGTGATCCAAACAACCGCTCTGGCCCTGTCAGTCTGTTATGACAGAGAACAGCAGCTCAACCATCACAACATCCTTACAGGTGTAAACATGTGAATGTGTGACTGGTAACGATTGCACAACGCAGGTGTTGTTGAAATGCACTCTTAATAGTACACAGGTACGAAAATCCCACAAGACTGTTAACGTATTGTCCCACACAAGCAACATCTCGCTAAACGCAAATCAACTGCAGGAAAACAAAACAGATCCACAGTAGCGATAGCGACGTGCAAAATATTTGCCATTGCTGAAAAGATCATTATCACAAACTGCTCTGTGTACACGAAGAAACCCAATAAATATTTGACATCACTTTTCAGAGCAGACTGTTTTGAATTCTCTCAGGGAGGTTAGAGACAGGATGTAGGTCAGTGGGACCCCGATTTACCCCAAAGCAAAACAGCACAAGGAGAGAAAATCCCCATTTTATATGAACTAAGTCAAAGTCTCAGAGCAAAATCTGACCTAAATCTGGAGTCACATACAGTAGCTAATTAAATCGTCATGGCAGAGACGTGCAGACAGTATACAGACTCTGTGCCTTTGCCCTCCTTGGCTGACCTGCCCTTCTACACCAAAGAAAAGTAATGATTATCATTATTACAAGTTTTATTGGCGGTGCCACTATTACTACTGTGGCTGCTGCTACTATTATTATAATAATTACTCTGAGAAAACCTGTCCTTCACACCAGTCTTTCTTGGGTTTTGCATGAATGAACATGCAAGTTTTTTAATTGTTATGTCGGTGCGATTTAGTTAGTAGTTACAGTTGGTTTTGCATGTTTGCCTAAGACCAATTTGTGACCATTCAATACTTTAGTGACTTTAGCAGTGATGTAACAGGCTTTTCCCAGGCTTTTTTTCCGGCTTTTCCCAGACGATATCTACCCAGAAGCAAATGCAACAATTTGTGCGGAATAATGAGTAATGTAATTTTTAATTACAGTATTATCATTGATTATTATTTTGTTTTCATGTGCACAAAGATTCGGGGAAATTCTTATTCATGCCCATTGTAATGTAGCTTCATAAGTGAACATTAAGACTCATGAAAAATCCAGCTTTTCACCAACAGTTCTTACACATTTTAATCTCAATCAGGATGTTTGTCTCTGCATATTTTCCTAAAGCTGGAAGTGAAACTAATATTCAGTTTCATGTGGCCTGTATTAGTCTACTTTGCAGATTAGGCACATTTTTTAACAACAGTGCAAATGGACAGGGCGATTATAATGTATGGTATAAATCTGGAGAGGAGTGTGTGTGTGTGTGTGTGTGTGTGTTTTGGGACACAGATTGTGTGTACAATAGGGATTAATATGAGTTCTGACTGGTTCTGACACAAATGGTTATGCATGTGCAGCAGTGGTAATAGCTGCCCATGGGCCAAATTAGGCACCAGAAAAAAATTGCCCCCTTGATGAAAGCTTAAGTTTTTCATTTGGCAGTTTTTATAAAAACATTTCACATTGTTTTTCATGAAGTTAATAATATATATACATTGATAATGTATGTCATGTAATACTGCCCTCATGTGAACAGAGGCGTGCAAACTGACTCTACTGTTCTACAGTACAGTTTTGACTCCACAGCTTTAGCCTATTGGACCACCAGCTATTTATGTCAACGACTACCACTTTCACTCAACCATAAATAAAGTGGGTCACTGTTTTTGCTGTGTGAGGGAACTATCAATCACATCTGTACATCTTGTAGTGCAACACAGAATATACATTTCAGTGTGTGTGTCTCTCTTTTTTTTTTCTCCCAAATGAATAAGAACATAAGCTGCTGTGATTCTGTCAGCTCAGATTTACTAATGGGAAAAAATTGTATCTCCCCCCAGATACAATTCCAACACTTCTATAAATCAATTTTATTCTTAAAGGAACAGAACGTATAGGATTGAGTGCCCACCAGTGAACAATACTGAAAAAACTGGCCAATGATTGACCCTACTTGCATACCCTGATACACAACATCACACTGCATGTTCTCAAGTAATGATAATGTGAAATCATTCCTACAGCTAACAGAGTGTGATCTGCTATAGAGCTCATATACAGTATAAAGCCTTCAGGATTTCTTATGGCTGGCATAATGTATTAGTTACAGAGGTTACCAAGGCAGGCAAGTGTGTAATATTAGGAACAGATGAGTCCCTCTACAGGGGGGAGGGAGGAAGGAAGGCACTTGAGAATCTCCAATCAAAAGTTCCTCTCTGAAGCCTGCGCAGCACTGCTGGTTTTCTAGAAGCTCTGTTCCCACTGGGTCCATAAATAACATCCAAAGTACTGTATACTTGGCACATCTTATCTGTGTGGCTTATTAGAGGAAAAAATGCCTGAGGAGAGACGTTTAAAGATAAACCACACAGAGTTTGATTTCACACCTATATAAAGCACATTTAATGCTTAATACCTTTCATTTACAGATTTTTTTCATTTATTAATGTTTTTATTTGAGCTATGCCGGACCCAAGGTCCTGATCATCACTTTAGCCCCACCATCATCTCAACATGTTCACTTTACCATCTGAAACACTGATGACAGCCTTCCACGAGTTCCTGCTTAGCAAATGAGATATTTTCTAAACTAAGTGGAGAATTTGAAAAAAGTTTTCAATGAGTGTGGAGTGTGGAGCACATCGTCATACGCAAACCATGCAGTGTAGCCAATCAGCTTTGCTGCCGATTTGGCCCAGTGGTCAACCATGGTACTGCAACAAAAATCCCTTGCGGCACAAAGAGTCAAAAACAATTCAAGACGTTTGTAAAACTGTTTACAGGACACCAAGAATAAAGATACTTTTTTATTATGAAGTTTTGTACTGTGAAGGGTTTCATATTTGTGAAACTTTCACAGAGCAACAAGTGCTAAAGAGAGAATTACTAATGCACATGCATACAACGCGGAAACAAGCCAGTATCCATCTCTTGTAATCATAGACTGTAAATAAAGATGGACGTAGCCTCCGAAGAGCGGTTTTTAAGGTCGGAGTAAGCTGCTCCGTTGTGGCCATCATGGCAGTGCCTGACTTGCGCAGACCCTGGTACCTGCTAATTAGTGTTAACATATAAATAAAATAACACTAGAATTTCACTCACTTCAATATACAGTGGCTCCTGTCAGTTAACCACACAGAAAGCCATGTTATTTGTCTGATGAAGGCACCAACACCACAAACACGGCGAGATGTCATGGTCAGTGACTTGATTTATGAGGTGAAGCCTTGGCCTAGCAGACAGCAGGTACTGTACCAACACCCACCTGTCACTCAAAACACAACACCCTCAATTATGCATAACTATAAGCCTTAATGAAATGTATAAAATTGAAATGGCTACACTTATATTGAATGGGGACCATGACCTCATTTTAACAACAGTTGGTCTGTTATGTACATCACAGCCTCTAGGGGGCACCACCATGGCTTAATTCCCTTAGTCTGGTATTTAAAATCAAGTCAGTTCATCAAATAAACAAATATTTACCGTTAAGCGTGATGTTTGTTAAATCGGCTATAATCAATATCTTTATAATAAAAATGCGTCAAACAATATGAGAGGATTTGCTTGTGGTGTTGAACCTGCTTTGGTTTACTCTTACTTCTCTAATAGTTTCATTTTTGGCCACAGCAGCAGCTGGTGGCAGCAACGAAGCTCTAAAAACCCCCTGCACAGCACCAAAGAGCAGACAGATTAGCAACTAGCTGGTGAACACAGTGGCGCATTTAGGAGCTAATGAGTCAGATATTTTCCTCAGGAGTTGATAGAAATCAAAAACAGATCAAAGGGGAGACTGAATATTGGACAGAGACAACATATGAATGATAACGCTGCTGTTGCTGCTGGATGTGTAAATAAGCAACTTTTTGATAACAAGTTCATAACTCTAACCCTAATCCTAACCCAGCATATCAACTTGAAGGGTGATTTTAGGTCAATGTTGTGTTCACAACTTATTTCTGCTGACTCCAAGTGGCCAGAAAAAATCAGTTAAACTAAAAGTGTCCAAAAGTTGTGAGCTATTGAAAAAAAAAAAAGATCCAGATTTTGCCCCAAAAATTGAATGGGCTCTTCTCTGGTGCCAAGTCTCCACCAGTACTTTTTGTGTAATTGTGCTGACAAATAAACAGACCTAGGTGAAAACATAACCTCCTTGGCGGAGGCAATGATTGACTTCCTGATGCTGTATCTCATTCTCTGTTTGATTTAACAGCACATCTCTTTTCAGTGAACAGACTGTGGTGTTCTTTGCCCTCACACCTGAATCAGGGTGACAGCAGGTCTGGAGCTGCTGTGATGAGAGTTTGTTGATAATGAGAGCAGTGATCATGAACCGGCAAGCTGTGACTGTCAGTGTTGACAGGTCATCCAACAGCCATAGTTCACACTTGCACACTCCTACTAACCGTTCATGCATGGTTGATGAGCGTGAGAGCAACAAGAGCATGATTCATTTTACCTCTGAGCACACAATGCAACCACTGTCCACTGCTTTTATCCTTAAACGTCACGCACAAATTCTGACAGTCGTCGAAGTGGAAACACAGATAAAACTAATTAGAAACCGAGTTAAATACAAAAAAACTTTATGTTGAGTCATCTATCACAACAGATTTGTCAAAATCCTAAAGGCTGACTAAAGAGTTAAAAGTCAGAGTGGATTCCCTATCAGTTACTTCAGTCGAACCCATAGTCCCTGCAGAAAGTGAAATCAGATTTCAATTCATCCGAGACAGACGGAGTCAGATCTGACAGTCACATTTCTGTGCCACTCGCTCACCGCAAAGTCTCTAGGCTAGCTGCTCAGTGGCCACTCCGCCTCCATTTGTGTCACATCATATGTGGGCAACTGCCACTGAACGTGACAACGTACCCCCCCCATCTGTCGAGCAGCCGGAGTCGACGGGATGGGACACATGCACATGCTTTTCTCTTTTAGCCCTGGCATGCAATTTTTATGCATCTTCAGCAAACACAGACAATTGTGAATATAATTGCTGAGTGCTGTCAACATTTCTCTGCTTTTATTATACAAGTCTGCAAGCGGCTGAATAAATGACTTATATTTGAGTACGGTTATAGTAATATATAACAAATGAATATAAACACAGGCTGTCAGCGTCTGTTATTATATCTCATAATATTTCCCTCTCAGCCACAAAAATGCCATTTATTCCTCACTGTGCATTAAAGGGCTGTTTTGGCATGAGTTCAGTTTACATTTGTCCTATCTCCCAGGTGTACAATGCAATAATGTTCAAAATAGGTCAGCTTAAGATTAATATTTGGATATTCATAAATGTAGTGTGCACAGCGGTGTTTCACAGACCTAAAAAGGAAAATAAGGATATGTTCAGTCTCTTTTGCTCAGTTAATCTCATGAGGATACAGAGCAGTTTTGCACAAGCTGTGACCCTTTTATTTTAAATGAGTGATTAACATAGTGAAGGAGACTGTGATCATCAGAAAAATGACAGCGTTTGTTGAATGTTAAAAGTTATAATATGTAACTTTTCCACATTAAAATGTCTGATAATGACTTCGAGTCGTGTACTTACATTATCCCAAATGTTTCCATCCATTCTCAAACCTAGAGAAATATGCGATTTTCATCATCATGGTAATGCTCCTTGTCATTTGGTCGCTTGTCAGTGACGTCATATCCTCTATGTGTATGCATTGGTGTTGTGGTTGTAGTCGGGTTTGTTTGTTTTGGTGAGTAAAACACCCCTGTGGATGATTTTGCTCCCGGCTCACCTACTGAACAACTGAGACTGAAGGAATCCAAACCGAAAGAAGCAGACGTCAATGGTGGTGAAGACAACAACTCCCACGATCCCATGCTATTTCATGAAATCACCTGACAAAGTTACATTCTTTTAACATTCATTTAAGATGACACATGTTTACATTTCCTGAGAAGAAATCTATGTTGTGGAAAGTTCATGATGTAATAGCATCACATGACTCGTTAATGTATTACCAAAGCTACTCTATAGCAAAGAGGATGCATTACCAGGGAGTGCCAATGGTATGAAATGGTACACACTTCCCATTTCCTTAGTGGACATGGTGGTGATTGCTTGCAAAACAATACAACACTAGATATAGTACAAATTTGTGTCTAATTTTGCTACATGTTTTTACCTGCTAGCTGCATATCTGATCAACCCAGTAGCCTACAAGATTATAGCAGTCTAATAATATTCTCTTTTAATAATATCATTAAGCAAAGAAATATTTATACAAATAGTTTTACTTAAATTCTAACTTATAATTCATGGTTTTAAGTCCCTTTAAACTGCAGCAGTGAAACCAGAACCAGAGCCAACAGAGAGAAGTTATCTGTGTTGCCAGATCTTGTGAGAGTTTGTTGCTGAGACAGCGTCAGGTCTTTAGTGTCAAAATGTAAAAAATGGGTTAAATATATTCATTTTGGTGACTATAAATGGTCATTTGAAAAAATAGGAAAGTCCATTTGGATGCAGTGAGTGTCATATTCATTCAACGTAGTCCTCTTTTAATCCTAAAAAACAAAACATATAGAGAGGAAAGTAGAGGAATTACATACTCCATCTTCTTCATAGAATAATTAAAACCATTCACCCAAATATCAGTTGTCTCTCCTGGGAGTTTCTCAGAGAGGTGATTAGTTTAACAACATACATTAGGTGACAAATACCGGGATTCAAAAGCAAGAATAATGGACTGACAGTGTCATGATTGCATATGTGATCAAGGACAAAAATAAACAGCCTGATTGGAACAGCCAAACCAGTTATTCCAGCAGCACACCAATGAGAGGGGTTCACTGAGGGATAACTCAATATACACGGAAACAAGGCAATGGTCTGTGTAAGTAACATTAGGAGCTAATCGGAAACAAGCCCCTTCTAATTAGCCATTACCAAAATAACAGACTGAGGTCATAGTTATTGCTTTCCCTTATGGGGAACACTAGTCTGGGTTTGACTCAATTCGAACGGTTGCTGAACAGAAGTATTTTTAGACTCAGAGTTTTAAATGCAGCCTTCATCTGAACAGATGCCCAAATAATCACAGTGACTATTGTGATTTTATTTGATGTTATTTATCATCATGTCAGTTTAAATGTGCATAAGTCTGATGTGGAGATTAAGCTGACAATTAATATATTCAAGAAGGCAACACTGTTTGATTTTGTTTTGATTAAACTGTTTAAAGGCCCAGAAAACCAATTTTGTCAATTAGCCTTTTACAATGAGTGATGTTGTCCTACACAAACACATGATTTTCCGCCAAAGTTAGAACAGTTTCAGTTATTTCAAATGAGAATTTTCTGTATTTCTACTTTGTTTGTATGGGGTTAATGGTGATGTCATATACACGTGTATGTACCAATCAGGATGTAGTATGCTTGACAACTGTGAAGTTTTTATTTGAGCTTTTGTCTCTTATAATAGACAAAGACTTTTTCTGAGCAAAAAAAAGTCCCATATTTTACTATTCTGATATACATAAGAAGATATATTTGTGGTTTTAAGAACCAAAAACCATCTCAATGTGGTTTTAGATTTCCTCTCTCAGGCCTCTCTCTGGAGCTCTCATTTGATTGGCTGACTGTTTTCTGATTGATTGAATAAAATTATAGCAGTTTTCAGGTAAATACTGAGTCCTGCAAGGTTGAATGGTGGATCCAGGTGGACGGGGCTTGGGACATGGCTGAGAGCGGTGACTGTTTTGTTGTGACATCAAAAAGTTGCAGAAGTCCTGATGGCTCAGTTTCTGAATACAGGCCGTGTGCATTTCTCTGCGCAATGACACTTAGATACTTTCACAGTATTGATATAGAACCTAGACCTGCATTATGATAATAAAAAAAAGAAATCTACCTTTACACTATATGGGACCTTTAATTTTTACAGTTGCTTACTTAGTCATGAATATTGAACATTATTGAGAAAAGCGTAAAATTTGAAAGATGGTTTCGATTTCTGTACTTCAGTCATGTTGTCACTGCGGATATTATTATCCACCGTATTCTCATGAAAGAAAGCTGTCTGTCACTGTTGTTATAAACAAAAAAATACATTCCTGCCCACACAAAAAAGGATTTCTCTGAGGAACAATCTGCCAGACAGCTGTAGCATGTGTAAAATCATGTGTATATAGGCTAATGAATTATAATAAATCATGATCTTAAATTATTCTTCTCTTATGGGCAATCTGTTAATTTGGCAAAGAAATTACTTCATCAGGATCACATCATTGCAGGGCTGCCTGTACACCTCTCACTGTCCTACTTCAGATGCCTGAGAGGCAAATACCTCAACTCCATTTGGTGCAAAGGAGTCTTTGCCTGCCAGTGCTGCTGCTGCTCTACCTGGCCAGATCAGATGGGAATGGAGATAGTGTCTGTGCTTATGTTCTCTAGAGCGGTGTGAAAGCAAACACATTTCCACTCCACAGCTGAAGACAACCTTCCTATAAACACTGTCCAAAAAGGAAAAAAAAAGAAGAAAAAAAAGCCTGCTCTCTTTTATTTGACTATTTTAGATGCTGGTTGTTCTACCGTGGATCATGGTGCAAGATAAATCTCACAAAGGAGCAGTGTGTGGGCTGGGCCCAAAATAACACACCGTAGCTTAGGTTTAAAAATATTTTGTGCAAAAATATGTTAATTCTTTGTATAAAACACGAGTATCCTATTTAGCATTCTGCTTTCTGACCTACTTGTTACACACAAATGAGCAAGGCTTGAATAACTTCTGTATTTTGTAGAAGAATATGAAAATTAATTAATAAATATTAACCAATGTCCTGGTTTATTTCTCTGTACACACTGTGCATCGCTTTTGGCTGCTGTATAATAATATATATAATATAGAGTAAATATGTGGTTTAAATTTGATATGCAAAGTGCTTTACAAACAGTAAAATGACAAAAAAAAGCCAGTGGGAAAATAGGAAAGCGTGAATGGAAAAGCACAGTTATGGACAAACAGACAAAAACTGGGACAAATAAAAGGAGGATAAAATGGGGTCAAATAAATCCACCCACCCACGGCCCGTTTTCTGCCAGCTGCACCCATTTATGACAATCAAGAGCATGGTCACCTCAGTTTTGAGAGGAAGCCTGAAGCTAATCTGAGCCAAACCTTAAAGGTCTCATATTGTATAAAGTGAGATGTCCATGTGTTGTTTGATTACGAAGCAGGTCTAGGTTCTATATTAATACAGTGAAAGTATCAAAGAGCTCAGTCCACAGAGAAATGCACACAGCCTGTAATCTGAAACTGAGCCCTAAAACGAGCTGTCAGGACCTCTGTAACTTTGTGATGTCACGACAAAGCAGTCACCGCTCTCAGCCATGCAATGGAAAACAATGGGTGCCTGGAATGGTAAAACTAAATGCATAAAATATATAAAAATATGTGTCCAAAAACACTGGTATGGTCCTTTAAGTCTGAAAAGGGTGAAAGATATATTTGTTTGAACAACATTGAAAGCATATAACAGATGAACCACATTCAACAAAAAGAATAAAATAATTACAAGAAAACAATCTCACAATTAGGAGATGTGACCTGTTAAGTTCTGTGACCTGATTCGGGATTTAAGCCATATTGCCATTGCAAATGTTTTTATATGCATACTTGCTGTTACCACACCTTTTAAATGCCATAGAGTCACACATTTTTGATAGCTGGGATGCATTTGTGATGTTTGGAAAAAGTATCCTGTACTGGTTTAGTTGCATCTGAACAGAGCAGAGTGTTTTTTGCCTGAAGTATCCCAACGACACCGTCCATATTACCATACCCAATTGGTTATTTACTCAAGACATAGAATACCCCGCTTATAATAATAATATCATCCACATTACTTGTGACATTAATATCTCCCACTGGAAATAACAGCAAACTAATTCTGGTAGCGTCATTGTGCCTCCATATTTTTTCCACATTCAGATTTTCCAGATTTCCAATGTGCTTTTTACTCTGGACCTTTGTGTGAACAATTTTCACTGGAAATACTCTCTACTAAAGAAATAGTTCCTGTTTGCAGTGTTTTCTCTGGATTATCCAAAACAGCAGGGACAACTCCTGATCTATCAGAGTTATATGATGAGACAGGTTGAATGCTGAGGTCAGCTCAAGCAGAACTAACGCTGCTGCACAGAATCCATCGGGACATCATTAGTAACTTTGAGAATGGCAGTTTGAGTGCCGTGATGCTTATTAAAACCAGACTTTTTTTTTTTCTAAAACCATGTGTGCAGCAATCAATCAATAACATTATTCATAGCACTTCAATATATATGACACCTTTCCGAGACACCTCAGTGGTTTTGTTTTCCAAATAAAAATTATGAGCATGTAATGAGCTTGATAATAATCATTCAGGAAACAATCTCTACTCTTAAGGAGTCTAAGTACTTGCTTGAAATTAAAGTTCCATCTGACTTCTTTTTGTTTTAATCTAAGTTCTGTTATCAACACATTCATATTCATGATGCTGTGATGTTATTTTTACTTTACTTGTTTTTTATCTACAATATGACATGACATGCTAAATCTTTGATGCTCAGTATCCAAGAGATACTTTGCGGAAGCTGGGAATTGTCAGTTTTATACACAGCAATGATGTGTCCACTGGTCTGTGTGAGCTGTCCATCTGGCTGCCCCGGTGCCCTCCAGGTCAGATGTTGACTCTGCAGCAGGTTTCAAATCTGTGATCTTCAAGGGAGACTAAATAAGGCGTTGTGCTGTAATCCTTTCATGCCACATATAATAAAGCTCTGAGGCTGCATACACAATCCTCACACCAGATGGGGCTTAAATAGCTTGCATATCCTGCCACTTTTATCTGGACATTCTCCAGCATAGCTTTAAGTTAGCCCATGATGTCATGCCTCTCAGTGTTGTGGCCAGACGAGCGCTTTTGTTGTAAAGAACTGTGTCAACATCTTTGCTCATGAGAACACAGTGAAACCACAAGAAAGGTATCACTTTGACATAAAACAAGTTTTTACAAAGTAGTACAGCTCCCCAGTCCTACTTACAAATCTGCTTAAATTCATCGACTTTGTTCTTTTAGTATCATAGCGGAGAACCACTGCTGTGCTCATAAATCAGAACATCTGTGGTAAGTTCTGTGTTTCTGGCCTATATAATGTAGAAAAAAGTCACGAAGTTAAATCATTGTGATTGAGCAATGTAATGAATGATGACTTAGCCTCTCAACAAATTAGATTTTTTTTTTACTTTATAATGAGGAAGGGGACCTACATGAATAAGTTGAAGTTAACGAAAGACTACAAGTAAAGATTAAAACACCATTCCGCTGAGTTTACACATCATTATCCATTCACTCTTCATTGAAAGCATTACTCACCCTGCAGAGACGCTATAAGGTTGGAGACAAACCATTTATAGAATCCTGAATAGAATCGTTGGTATTGCTAAAGATAGTAGTTTTTTGAAACATGTCCTGCTGTCCAGGTTTATCATAGCCAATATAAAGCCTATAGCCAAGTGCTGACACATTTGCACAGTTGAGGTTTATGACAGTTTCAACTGACAGTAGCAGGAAGGAGCAGGCATGTCATGGTACTGTGATTGAGCTGTAAAAGAAGTTGGTGTCGTGAAAACTTGCGCATGCGAAGTAGAAGTGTAACTTGAGGAAAAAAAGTGTTTCAGAACTTATTTTTGGGGCAAAGTCACCAAACATCTTAAGCTGTTGTAACATGCAGTTTTTATGTTGTGGTGACCATTGAAAGTGAGTCTCCCCATTCATTTAGATAGGAGCCTGATGTTGTTAGCTAATTGCCCGACGGTGATGTCAAGATGGCTGCCGAGTGGCAAGACTTGCCTGTAACGACTTTGGTCCGAGTCTGAGAAAATATTCCTTATAATGTCACAGTAATGCCATCAGGATAATCTCAGTTTGGAGATGACAAATTGATAACAGAAAGTTACAAACCAGAAGTGTGAAGTTTGAAAGACATGGGCATTTACAAGGCAGGGAGCGTCGCATGATGCTTTCAAGCTGCATTATGGGAATTTGTAGAATGCAGCTTTTTGTTTTTTGTGACCAATATCGGGGACTAGATAATGTCAACCTCTGCTGCTTGGAATTAGACCATTCTTGTTTAGCCATGCCTGCAACATTACCCAATGGATGCTGTTGTTCTGATTGTCTGTTAGTCAGTCCACCAGATTGAAATATCTAACTATCTCTATAACTTCTGTAAAGATATTCATGGTCCCCAGAAGATGAAGCCTACTCTCTTTAGTGATCCCCTGACATCTCTTCTAGTGCCACCGTGAAGCTGTAATTTGTGGTTCTGAGTGAAACGTCTTGAAAACTATATGATGGATGGCCTTGATATTTGATACAGAAATTAAATTACCCTCTGGTTGAATTGAAGTGACTTTATTTATCCTTTAATTTGTTAGTTTATGACTAAATGCTTGAAAACAGTGTTTAGAGCTAATTAGCCAGTTTAAGCATGTTAACACACTGGTATTTAGCATAAAACACCACTGCCTTTAACTACACCCCCCCAAGTCCCCCCACTTTTTGGATATTCAGTATAAATTGGTGAAATTGGGTGACTCTATTAATATTCAGTATCACACAGTAAAGTCCACATAATAGATGAATATGTTGCACAAATACTGCATCAAATGTTGTTGAACATAGTTACTTGCAGTCATGTCTCCAGCCTGATGAGGTTAAAAGGTGAAAAGGGAGTTGATCTGACTCACTCTCACAAAATGACATCCAAAGCAAATCTCATGTTACTCATCACATACTGGGGCTATGATTATTCCACCACAACTTCTCCAGCGTTGATGTTATTCAGATAAACATTCTTGCCACTTTGATAGAAAAAAAAATCATCATCAAATGGATAAAGTAAACCGTTTTGCTTGAGTGTGTCAATAATAATAGCTGAGCTGACCAAAATTATAGAGGCACATCTGTACACATTTTGTAAGCAAACAAAGTGAGATATCATATGATGTTTGAGTTATCGGTGCCAGGACCAACAGATGATGATTTTTCCAGTGATTTCACTGATTCTATGCAGAGAGAGTTCAGCAGACAGGCAGGCAGGCAGGCAGACAGGCAGGCAGGCAGGCAGGCAGGCAGACAGGCAGGCAGGCAATATTAGTTAATGTAAGCCTGACTTAAACACACTTTGCTCCCTGTAGGATTTGCAGAATGCCTAATATACCTGCAGGATGCAAATCAGTGTTTTCTCACAACAGTGAGGATTTACTTGGTGGAAACCTAATTAGGTCATAAAGACTATTTACACATTTCCAGGGATACATGAGATTTTATTAATAGTAAATTGGCAGATGTTGAACATGCCTGCAGAAAACAGATGCAAATTACAAAAAAAGGTCGTACATTATCAGACCGTAGGACAAGCTTACTGTGAAGAAACTGGTTGTCTCCCACAAATCAGCTCCTTTCAATAATCCCATTCAAATTAAATATCAACATGAGTTTCACAGATGTGAGTAACACCATACAAAATCAGAAAATTAACTGCTTACACAGTTCTTTAGTCACGCATCAATTCTTGAAGCAAGCAGAGAAGAGGAGAGGAAAAGTGGGATTCCTGCAGAGCGTGCTATTCTTCAGCATAGATGCTGCCCTGCAATTAGTTTTTGAGATTTGGCAGCCCCTCTTCCCCCCTACTTCTGCATTAAACCGCATAGGACGTGCAAGAAAGATGTGGCGTCCCCGTGGTCAAAGCCTCATCATTAACCTTCTGGAACGGCACCGACTGTCCACTGTTGCTTAGCAATGGACAATCAACTTTCCCCAAACAGACGCACAAATCAATAGTAGCTGGTGCCACATTTTAGATGGACCCGCTCCATTTTCCCCCAAGATGCTTAGTGGCCAAGAAGGTTTTTCAATGAGCTGGTTAAAGAGCTAATGAATAAATAAAAGTGTAACATTGAGTGCAAGGGTTGAAAAGGGCAAACATTTGTAACCATTTTGGAGCTGCTGATTGCGGCATGTACGTGCACGCAATCCATTAGAAAAGAGGCTATTAGGACTTTCCAAAAAAGTGATTTTTAAATGGCGTATTCTCAGAAATTACTTATTTGTGTATGTGGAGTTTCAGCAGCAGCGTCTGGAGTGTCTCTCAGATGTACCCAGGGTTAACCAGACTGGTGAAAGCACCAAACCTCCAGCCAAAGAGTTTGTAAACTATCCCAACCACACGTGTGGAGCTGGGCATCTGCTGCTGAAATGTAGGCCCTGCCATGTGCTAAGCCCCAGGGTGATAGGATAATTAAAAGGGCCTTGATGAACACATGACATTGGTTCAAAATATCGTCCACAAAATCCGCTAGAAAAATATACAGAGCGGATGAAGAACAACGTCTTTGCTCTGCATGTCAAACGTGTTAGCTCCTTGCTGAAGGAGCCGGCAGAGAGCAGTATGGGATGTGGGGCTCCCAGGGACCTCTGCAGCATGACATATGTGTTCCATTACCGTTCATTTTCAAACATTTCTTCAGGACTTGTGGCTTCACAGTCTGCTTGAGAAGGAGGATTAGGCCCTCCTGAAATTGATTTATTTCTGCACCCTAACTGTTTATTAAATATAATTGACCATCAAAGTTGTCACAGAGAGGAGGGGAAAAAAGGAGCTGCTGCATGTACCGCAAAAAAAGGGAGCTTTCTTTGAAAAGCTATTTATCTCAAAAACGTCTCAGTTAGAGGCTGGACTTGGAGGCAGAAAATAGGTCATATTTCAACCACTAATACTACCACACTTGGTGGCTGCAGGATTAATTAGAGCCAAAGTCATAATAAATATGATAAGTTGTCTCGAGTGAAATAGTGGGCTTATACAGTGCTTGAAAAATGGACTCCTTAAAATAAGTCTCCCTTAATATTCGATATGAAAATTCCCAGTGTATCTCGCATTATGGTAATACCGATTCATCTCCAAGATGATGGGAATTTTACCAGATTTCTATGTTTCTTAACAATTCATAAGTAGAAAGGTCATAAAACCTCCAATTGGGAGGGACTGTTTTACTTAACGATGGAGACCAGACTTGAGACAGGAACGGGTCCCGACTGACTGACATCAACCATATCAGCACTCAGAGTGTGTCACTGCCCTGGTGGTCTGATTGCCATTATCTGTGTCTTAAACAGACATGTGTCTGGTGTCTTTTAAATGCCACACAGATGCCAGACACTCTCCGAAAGGCCAAACTGCTTTTTTTTGTGTTGAAAGCTGATAGTTAATAGACAATCCATCTTTTATCTTACAGGCAAAACCATAAAATCCATACAACAATTATTTTTTATATTGTTCCTATCATATCACAGATTGCTATCTATCCAAATTATCCAACTTAATTACTATTATTCACTAATTACAGCTTTTGGTTGAGTACCAATGGATGATGAAAATGAAAAAACTCCTGAATCCGTGGCTGAGTTTCTCTGATGTTTCCTCCTTCCATATAAACATAAACCATGCTGTCAACCTAGCCCAAGTGCGGCGGTGCACAAGGCCTGATCCAGAATTTCTCAATGAGGATGGAAGTGTACATGAGCTTACATGTCTGGAGAGGAACTTTAAATGCTTGTTCTGGGTTTTTTAAACTGAACTTGCCAAAAAAAAAGCATTGTCTTGTTCTGTCACATATTTTGTTGCTATTTTTGTGCAACACTTGAATGCTAATTCATTTCCAGTTACATCCCATAGCTGCTTGGGTTTGATGCAAATACACATTTTAGTATGCTGTTTATGAAGAGGGTAGAAAGTTGGATGGATATTCAGAAAATTACAGCATAATGGAAAACAGGCTAAACAGGCGCTAACATCAGCTTATTATTGGCTTTTCTAGCAGTGCTTCACTGAAACATGAAGCCTTTTTTCAGATCCCCCCCCCCAAAAAGAGATAAAGTTAATAACTACACTTGTATTGTATTACACCTGGAGATGCTAGAAAGTAAACTTCTATTTTATTACTTTAGAAAGAAGCTCTTGCTTTCTCCTCAGTGTGTCCCTATCTATTAATTGAAGCGTGGAGTGCAGCTGAGAAATGAAGGTACGAAGCGAGACTATCTTTAAATGGCTTTGGTCCATTAGCAATACCTCCCCGACTCAGAGGTAAGGTTGCTTAGATGTTGTGCTTTTTTTTTTTTTTTTTTTCCTTTTTTTTGGGGTGTGTCTGATTGATGAAAGCTAATGTGCCTTTGGGTCACATTAAGCGAAAATGAGTAGAGTTACAGAAAAGCAACACTGTTTAGCTAACACAGGTACCGTGAACCAGAAGCAGCAGCAGTGAAAGTGATGAATTCGGCATTACTTTTTTTTGATGTTGTTTCGGTGCCCATTTAACCGTGGCTCCATTTTTTAAGGTATCGATTTCTGTAAGTAGAGGAACAGAGTCTCAGCAGAGGTATTGTGTATATCAGAGTGCTTCTATGCAGTTGAGGCCTCTCAAGACTGCAACTAAAACGAGTTGAAAAAAATGGTCCTGGCCTGTATTTCATTGGTGGCGTGGGTTGAATTGTTACTGGTGTCTGTGACAAGCTGTGAGCGTCTCTTTTTTTTAACCTTGCCTTGTGAAGATTGAGTTAAGGTAAAGGCAGACTGCTCTTTGAAAACCCTTTCCCCTCATTTTCCACTCCTCCTTCAATTTTCACCCTGTCTCATACTTGGGCTGAACCATGCTGAGTTTCTTGTGCCCTCTAAGGTGACAGCAGAATAGATATAGGGTGTCTATGCCTTTGAGTAACACGGCTGTCCCTTTGGTCTTAATTATCTGCCTTCAGGACACACGACCAATGGGACAGCGTGTCTTTTATCTTATATGTTCTTGCTGCTCTGATGTGGTCAAAATGAAGTGACACTTAAAGAATTACCCTAGATAGGGACATTTGACTTCTCACAATCACAAATACCATTGGGGGTTTATTTACAGCAGGAGAGAATCAGTGTGATACATCCTTATCCATCATCATTATCTCATTTTACATTTCTTTTTTGCCTTTTTAGACGACAGCATCCACTCCTATGACACAGTAGCAAACTGAAGCTGTAATGATCTGTGTCATTGATGAAAGCTCCCCACATAACTGAGCTGCAAGCGATTTCTCAGAACACTGACTCTCAATCATTTCCAACATCTGGAACAACTATGGAATACATAAACAAGGAGCTGGGGGTGGAGGTTGGGGTTGGGTGCCATCATCACAGGGAATTCAAAGGAGAGGAGGGCAGTTAGACACAGAGCTAGTGGAGAGTTTACAAGAGGGAATGTAAACAGGACTGATGGATGGGTCAGTAAAGCTCTCTGTTGTCCCGAGGAAGTCTGGTCAAGAGCTGCAGGACTCCCGCTAACAGGCCTAGATTATGTGGAAATGGGATCTGTGCTCTGAGGAGAGCATTCTTCTGCTCGTGCTGCGCTCTTACAGTGTATCAAAGTCACATCTGAGGCTTCCCCTGTTGGTTTTCTTCCCCGACGTTCTGACCTATTACCTCGCATGCTGCTGGGTTTGTAGATGATGTACAAGTGATGTTTAAACAAAGCATTCCTCTTTGCAAAGCTTATTTCAAAGCTCACCTCACTTAGCCCTGCTGAGGGCAACTGCCAGGGGACTTAAGTCAAATAATGCAGAGGAGAGACATTTGAGCCTGTTGCCAAGTTGGAAATGATGGATGGGAACATGCAAGGGATGATTAAAATGTTGTGATACTGTAAAATAACTATGGAGCTTCAAAGAGAAAAACTACAAGTAAAGAACACAAGGAAATCAAACAAATGCACAGGTGCTGATCGTTGGGGGAAATTTTAGAGATAGGTAAAGCAGAACAAAGAAAATATGCTCATAAATCACATCCACATATCCATGTCCAGGCTAAAAAATAAAAAGCAGAAAAGGTGCATGAAACAATCTATCAACGTGCTTTTTTTTAAAATCTTTTTTATGTACATCCTCAAACCTAGTTTTGGTATTTGAAATTCACACTTACACCTGGTTCCAGCATTTCAGTCCTGTCACCACTTTGGTCCAGACTGAGATAACTACTGGATGGATTGCCATGGAATTCGGAACATTCATGGTTCCCAGCTGATGTATCCTAGTGAATTTTGTGTGTGAACTCCTATTGAATGGATTTTCATGAAAACTGGTACAGATATGGCTGTTCCCTTCAGGAGGAATTTAAAAATTTGGTGATCCCTTAGCTTTTCTACTGCCACCATCAGAATAGAATTTAGATTTTTCCAGTACTTTATGTTTATGATCAAATACTTGCAAAACTAGTGATATACCCATCAGCCTGCTCCTTTAAGCATGCTGATATGCTTAAACGAGCTATTTATAAGTGTTGCTATTGCTACGTAGCCAATGTTAGCATTTACAGCTGTTTACTTACCAGTCTAGAGGAAGAGTTCAGCATCAAACCTCATTCCTTTACTCACCAACAGCTGTCTCCAGCGGTGGAAAGCAACACCAATGTTAACTCTTGTCTCTATCACGTCTTTTCTTCTGTTGAAAATTAGCATGCTAACCAGCTAGCCCGAGCCTGTCTTGTCACTTACCAATACCGACTTGCTGCAGCCTCCAATCTGCCCTGAAGATGTGGCGCTGCTCAGAGTGCACGTCTTGTATTGTAAGGACATCAATGGCTGAAAATCTTGTCTCATGTTCAATACTTTTTTCCAACTTGCAAGTTGAGACCTACTTTTTAGCCAAGCGGCCTCACATTACAACTTGAATGGAAGGCGATACATATTTATATCCATGAGCTCTGGGTGCTATTTACATACCCTGGAGATGAGCTTTCATGTCAAAAGCTAATTTCCCCTCTAGATCTAAATCAGTTCACAGGGTTTTGTAAAATCTAACCCTCAGGATGACATATTAAACATCAAGCTCAGGAGAAAACAGCACGCTGGAGAAGGCTTTTTTTTTTTTTTTAATGTGGCTGCTTCCTATTATCGCGTGTCTTTATCGTAGCAGGGTTTTTGAGAAACATCAACACTCTCTTGTTCCCAGGCCAGAAAATCAAATGGCTTATCTCTGTGCTGGCTGTACGCTATCCACACACAGATGCAGGGATGCATGCGGGACAACTGAGGCACGTCTGCTCCTGCTGTCTGAACGCTGCTTGTCAGGTAGGAGAGATCTGGGAAACAAGAAGCCATCAGTCAGGTCCTGACCTGTCTAATGAGACATTTCTGCTCCAGAGAAGTGTCACTGATATGAATGATGAATAATGTTCAGTGTCACTGCCCTATTTCGTTGGCTAGAGGAGATTCAGATTTACAATGGAAGAGTTTGCTGTCGACTTCACTGTGTGCAACACAAGATTGCCTTTTGAACATTATGGACATTTATGATAAAGCTGTAGTGGTGAACCACAGCAGAAATGTGTTTTCCTGCTGATTACATGCTCTTTACAATGTAATAGCAATTCACCATTTGCATATAAAATCCAAGCATTTTGTATTATGTCCCATACTGTGCTCATAGCCATACTGAAGCAGAACTCACATTGAGGTTGCTTTTCCAACACCTCCTGATTGTTTTTTTTTTTTCTTTCTCAATACTTTACAAAATGAATAACTCTCTCCAAAAATTAGAAACCAGAAAAACCAAGCCTGTTATCTGTGAGACAAAACCTGGAGCTGCTCCACACACACACACAAAAAACAGGGAATGTTTGTTTGAATTGCGACTTCAAACTCAGCTGTACTTTCTAGCAGTGATAACAGTTATGGAAAAGGATGTGTTTGCTTCCTTGTAAAATTACAGAGGCTACTGCCGCTCTCTCCACAAAGCTCTTACCTCCTTCATCAAGCATCAACAATCATGAACAGGGTCTTGTTTTTTTTCCTGAAAATAGACTAAGTTGTCCACGGTTATGAATACAACATGTACAAAAGTTTTATTTATGTTTCAACTCCAGCTCTGTTAAATGACATTCAGACAAGTACATTTGTTTTGTTTCCCATCTTTGGTGTGGTAGCATGCTAAAATTTGTTAATTAGCACTAAACACACAGCTGATGATTAGTTTTGTAGGTATATGATTATAAATCAATGTCCATCTAATAGTTGACTTTTCACTCAAAACTACAAATCTTATCCTCACGGTTGCGCTACAGAGCAAAATTCAGGTGATTACCAAAGTCCCTAGGATTCGTCATCTTGGAACCATTAATGTCTGTACAAAATGTTGTGTCAATTCATGTAGTAGTTGTTGAGAAGTGGTATTTCACAGGATAATTCACAGTGAAAACTTTGACCTGCTGGCGGTTCTAGATGAAGAGGGGAGAGTCGTCAGGGTTCATCCTCTGTGGACCACGATTGCCTGTTTAAACTCTAAAGGCAAACCCTGAAATAGCTATTGAGATATTTCAGTCTGAACAAACATGGTGGACATTGCCATCCATTGAAGCTAGAAAAGGCTAAAAATGCTTTACAGATTGCAGTTTCAGAAAAAGCTTGTCTCATGATGTGACAGTCTCAGAAAACATGTTCACATCCTCAACATGGTCTTTTCAAACAGGTTTTTCCGTCGATCAGTTTAAGTAAAACTGCTCAATTTTCTATTTCCGACCTTCCCCACCTAGTCCCCTCCAAAATCCATAACACTCACAGTATGTCGCTTACATCATAAACGCAAACAATCTCCTGTGTCAGAAGAGAGGAAGCAGGGAAGATGGGAAACAGATGGAGCAAGAGGTGGAGAGTTTGGTCGCTGAAGTGGTTGACGACAGCACTGAAACTGGGCGTAAGCCATAGCCTATACACTGACATACTACAGTAATGGTAATAAGTAGGAGAATAATATCACATATTCCACTATTAGAATGTCGAATCTTGTAGTTCTTCAATGACAGTGAGTCTTTGAGGATAATTATAAGTATTGGTCTGTTCATACAGTTTGTACAGTATATATGAGCACAGTTGTATTATATACCTATTGCATACCTGTGAGTTTTGAAGCAGTTATATTTCAGTGTTGTGGAGATTTGAAAATAAATATAGACACATGGATATCATGGCTGCTTTTGATCATTGTCTTGATTTGAAGAAAGCTACTCATGATCAACACCCTGAAGGAGTAATCTTTAGCAGATGTTCTCTCCTGCCTTGTCCAAAAGTGTTTCATTTGACTCTTTGACAGATCTAAAATAGAACATCTATTGTGAGTAATGAAAAGGGTGGACTCAAAGTTGTCTTTTCTTTTATGGGACAGGTTTTCTTTTTTTTTTTAAAGTACTTCCCTTGATCAGACCTCAGTCCTTCTCTTCAGTCTGCGGAGTGAAGTCATTTCTCTCGACATTAACTTCCATTCGCCTGCGAAGTCGAGGGCTTGGAGCCAGGAGGGTGTAGTGAGAGGAATCAAATCTTTATAATTATGGAAAAGCTCTCATGGAAATATACGTCAAAGAGCAAATATCATTTTTTTTTATGTGAAATGTATAAGTTAGGTCCACTTCTTTGTTTTTGTTCTCCTGTAACATTCGCTTACATCTTCTCATTTCACGCTCTTGAAGTGTTTGCTCTGTTATGGACTTAAAAGTACCCTGTGTATTTTTTTCTGACCACTGGTAGCACTATGAAGCAATGTTTTCATGAGAGGGTGTCTGTTTAGCTTGCATCATGCCTCTGGGTAAAGCCAAACACATTTCCGCCGAGAGGTTCACATTCTACTACTGACCGGCAGTTGTTGACAGTGTTGACACGCAAAGAAACGTAGTGAAGTGTGGACAAAGGCACAGAAGAAGCAAGTAAACATGGAGATAAACAATGCAAGAATTAAAAGCAACACTCATATGATTGGATGTTTGGTGAGCGTGTGATGGCACTTACATGAGGTAAGTGTGTTGGAAACCTTCCCAGCATGCACCGGATTAGATTCATTGACCTGTGTCTCATTTTATGTGTGTTCCTGCGTTTTTACTGGTGTCATTGTGTTCTGCATTGTGCTCCACACTGTTTCCACTCTTTCCACATTGACAATGATCATCATAAACCTTCGATGAGGATAAAACATGACTAAAATCTCTCAAAAACAGCTTTAATTGCTGCTGATTTTTGATAGATTTTAGTAATGTTTCATGTTTGATTTGAATTCTGCCGTTTATTGATAAATAAATGTTTAGTGTTCAAATGACAAACTCCAATCTTAATGTCAAATTAAATGCCATATGTTTGGCTTTATTGGTCTTCTAACATCAGAATGTTTGAGTTGAGCTAAAGTCTACTCAGTTGGTACGCACCCAACTCAGTCACATGATTGGCGAACATTTCATGTAACTAAAGCTAATTCTCAATTTGGAAAGACTGCATTTGGATTTAATGCTCCAGACACATGGAATAAGATAGAGAGCACTTTGAAAATGGACAGTCTTATAAGTTATCCAGATTTTAGAAAACAAGATTTTAAACCTTCCCAAAACAGAATGAGATTGTGCGACTGTTTTAACCTTCTTAAGCCCGTGGCAGCGAATACGCCTCCAAATTTCACACTGTCTGTAGAGCGTCATTGCTCCGCGGCCGTTTGCGCTAGAGACTTTTTTCAAGGAGCAGACAAAAAAAACACCCATAAATAATGCTCTGGAGAATGAGCATATCTCATGAACAGATAAAGACAGAAACTTCAAATCACCTGTAGAACAACTCAAACAAATAAGTACAATTTTCTGTGTTGAATTTTTTTCTTCTTTATTATGGTTTACAGTGTTTTTACCTATAAAATAAGGAAAAATTCAAGGTTCATTTTTTGTTTTGTTTTATGGGCTTTTAACCTCTATTATTACTGAAGTCTTTATTGAGTGAGATGTATTACTAGCTGAGGTTATGCTGATTCTGAATATGTGTAGCACTTGGTGAAACTGTTAAAAATTACAATTTTATGAGGAAAACCACAAAGGTATTAAAAAACAAAAACGTTTAATTGTGGGCCTCGGAGGGATGAGGCTTTTCCTCTGGATGGATGAATGGCTGAGTTTTAAGTTGCTTAGCATTTTATATGTTTAAACATTTCCTTGTGTGTTATTTTTATTACAGTTTTGTAATTGTTAGTGTTTGTCATTTTAATTGTATTGTAAATAATTTTTGAACTGTCTGTTCATGAATCGTTTTTTATTATGTTTTTGATGTACATTCAGGTTTCTCCTGAAAATGAGATTTCTATCTCAATGGGATTCACCTGAATCAATAAAAGTTATTGTCTTTTGGCTCATAGAATCTCTATGTTTTTTTTGGTGTAACTTTTATTTTGTTGTATATTTCATCAAGTATTAGTATAGGTAACACTTAATTGTGAAAATCAAAATGAGATAATTACACCAATAGATCAGTTTCTTATGTTCTTATCATTATACCAACACTTTTTCATTATAAATATAGGAAAGTGAGCCATTTGAATCTGAAAATGAGTTCATGTTCACCCTAAAAGGTCTTGGCCACGATGCAGTTAACTGTCAATAACCTGTTATTCTGCAGGTTTTCCTTGACAATAGTTCCAGATGAATTCGAGCAGCAGCTTCGGATAATTCGGTTATCCACGTACGAAGACCAGGGCTCAGGTCTGTATGTTAGAGTTGCTTTGATCTGTATTGAGCAGGGAATCAAAAATGAACCAACCTTCCTTCTAAGCGTGAAACATCGTAGGCCAGATGCTGAGGGTGTTGACACTGCCCAGGCAGTTTTACCGGTGCAAGGTGATGTGATCCCCTTGGGCTTAACACCAGTATGACTCTGCTTCCTGTGTCAGCTCCTCAGCATCTGTTCCTGCTTAGCATCAACACTCGCAGGCTTCCATCAGCCGTATCTGACTGTCGGCTACATGTACAGCTCCACACTCACCATTTTGATCACATTTCAGCTTCCAATCAAGTCCAAAAATAGTGAGGATTAAAGACATAAGCAGAGCAGGGGCAGAGGGTACGACCACCTCAAAGTCCACGTTCAGCAGGGGCCCTGACTGACTTGCTACTTTTTAGCTGGACTGTAAGAAGTATTTACTGATGCATTTTATATTGTACAATAAAACATTAAATTGTCTTGAGCTTGTGTTAACCACAGACCTTATTTCAATTATCTAACACGAAACCATTCAAGAAACCCATCAACTTCAGGACGAGGGATCCAGAAGTGCTAAAATGCTAACTAATTTCCTGGTTTTAGGACCCATTCCTGTGGCACTCTATTGGCTAATGACGAGCAGAGCACGGCATGAAGGATGATGGATGAATGGATGATGATGGACAATGAAAGTTTTAAAAAGGACAGTGATACATACAAAGTTTGTTAACCTGTTTTGGTCTCCGGAGGATGTTGGAACGCTGAACTGAAGCAGACTGAACAGTGACAACAGTCGGTGAATTAAACATGTTTACAGAATGTGCTGAGAGTCTGGCTCCGCCCCAGAAAAAAGGTGTTACTTGACTTCAGGAATGAGATTCCTTTTCACTCTGTTTTGAATGCAGCCTTTCTCAGTCTGTCAAACCACATTACAGATTATACTTCTGCATTGTTTTAAGAGCCCTTAACCATAATAGACTAAAACCCTGTTCCTTTCTTTTCTGGCACAACACTCAAGTTGTCAAGGCAAACACTGGCTTTGTCCTCTCAGGCATCAAACTGGTAAATCACTAATGCAAAGTGCTTTTCTGTTATTTTGTGGTCGTGTGTGGAAATGTCATTCTGTATTCGGTTGCACTGTGGGTCTGTTCCGCACTGGGAGTATAACAACGACTGAAATGACCTGAGAATCTGCAGAGAGGTACTGACCGTGGCCCAAAAATGTCTCTTTGGGTTAGTCTGACCTGACACGTCTCACTGCAGGTCACAGCGCTGATGAGTCGGAGGCAGGAGGAGCAGAAAAGAGCCCGAGAGATTGGTTCCAAAATTCCTCTGTTCTTGACTTTGGGGACTCTGTCAGCGTTGATTCATTCTGTCATGCTAACTCATCTAATCTCCAAAGGACGACTACGCTGCTGTTCTTTCTCAGACGCCACCTGGCCTGTGTCCTCGCTGACTTTCTGACCTATGGCTCAGACTGCCACTGGGAAGCGGACTGAGGCTGCTGTGTTGAGTACATACAGTGTTTTGTAATATAAGAAGCTGTATTAGTTGAGTTGGCCTTAATCTACGTTAACATGTGTTTTCATATATGAATGCAAATTTGAGAAAAACAAGCATTCTTTATGAGATGAACAGCCGCATTTACTAGAAACTCTTTGTAGCTTTGTAGGGCTTTTACCCTGAGAGGCTTAATCAAAGAAGATTTGCTGCTGTTACCTCACCGAGGCTTGTACACGAGCATCCAGGTCAAGTTGGTTCCTACATCAAGCTCCAGCCACCTGGGCTGAAGTGCTCTCATGAGAACAGAGAATGGACGGAGTAAAGACAGCTAAATTAGACGCTGCAGATAGCGGTGGAGGGACTTTCCTCTCAGAAACAGCAGGGAAATGAGGAGTCAGTGAATCAGATGGAGTAGATTTGCGGTGCAGAAGCCAGTGCGGCTGGGAAAAAATGTGCCTCTGATGATAATGAGTCTAACAGGGCATCCACTACACCCTCGCCTCCGCTCTGCTTCCTCAAAATGTTGCAGCAGGGGTATTGACTACAGCGGGCGGTAACCAAAGCTATATCCTTCAGGAGTCATGTTGTCGCTGCTACTTGTGCTGCAAATACTTCAGTCCCCGAGGCGTCAAGGCGTCTTTTTGCATCACTCATACTCAAACAGCATGGGACTGACACCATCCAGGCGTTGTTTACACATCTGAGAGTCTGCTATCAGATGGAGGAGGGTGAAAGAAGAGAAAATACACTGTAAAGTGGAGCTTATCAGCGAATGCGCTGTGATTGTGACAGAGCTTGTTTTCACCCCCCCCCCCCCCCCCCTCCTGAAAGCTCTCAAAATAAACAACTACTGACCTAAAAGCATTCTCCCTGACATCCCAGACATCACACGGCACGGCGCAGGAGAAGTCCACAAACCACTAAATTACATACCTAATATTCCCTCTGCTGGACTGTTTGAATGTGTTGTAAATGAAAAATCAGCAAAAATGTTTGAGAGTCTGAGACAAGCAGGCACCAAATAATTGAACGTCACGACTCAATTAAACGTCTGAAGTCATGTCAGCGTAGGTTCGCAGCCGAGGAGAAAACTTTGAACGTAACAGGGAACATCTGGACGGGCCACTTTTTCTTGTTAACACGGATTCTCCGCACAGGTCTTCAGCCTTCATGTTGTTATTTACAAGTCGGTCAAAGCAACAACAACGAGAATGCACACGCCAGCGTGAGCGCGCGAGCCCCATAATTGCCAAACCGCTGGAAGAGGAAATGTAATCATACACAGAATACAAATTATGGCCCAATAAAGATTAGGTAACAGCATGAACAAATTAAAGTGCTGTGAAAACGGAAGGATTAGCGCAATTACACTCATTACACAACATCCATCTCTCTGACCTGAGTCTGGGCTGAAAAACACAGAGAACAGGAAGGTCGGAATCCATAAAAAGTGGAGGAGGAGGAGAGAGAGAGGGGAGGATTGCGAGGAATGCTGGAATCTCTTGATGCACACATCCAGTTTGGAGTAGGAAAATGGAAACATGTCTGAACAGCAGTTGGAGGAATCATAAGTGGAGGTAAAGACACAGTCGCGGCAGAACTCCCTCTCGCTGCGGGGCTGCTATAAAAACAATATAAGTGATACTGCCC
>NW_019525301.1:601565-673964 GCF_002814215.2 Seriola lalandi dorsalis
CTCCCCTACTCCCCCTCCACACAATTGAGAAATGTCAAGTGAGAAGACAATGTTTTTTAAAAGGGAACATCCGCTTCGTGAGTCAAATTGGAGTCAACAAACACGCTCCTCAATCTTATCTGGGCCAGGTTACTTGACATGCAGCCTCTCAGATGATGATGATGAGGAGGAGGCTCGGGAAAATAAAAGCCTCTGTTGGCGTCGAGCCAGCCATTTGTTGTTTCTTCAAATTAAAATCAGTTCTGCACAGTTAAACAACAGGGAAACCTTCCCCGTCAGCAATGGTAATGACAGAACATTATCTTCTATTTACTTTTGCAACTTTTGAATGCTAATTGCGAGACCGGCTTCATGGCCATCCATGCGAGTCGCAGCTTCAAAACAGCTAAATTATGAGCAAACTCTTCTGTAACTCGACTGATAATTCAGCTTTGTTTTTTTTGTTTTTTTGGGAAGGTGCTGATGATGCTAATGACGGGCCAATGACGATTACAGGTATGATGATAATTAAGCCGTGGCGACAGAGGTGGCGAAGATGGCACTGGTGGCGATTACAAGTGCTGATTGAGATAATGAGGATGATAATGATGATAACAACTATTACAACAATTAGCTTAAAGGGGAAAGAGGGAGACAGACACAAGGATCAGTGTTTTGGTATGACCTCATCTCATTAACGTCTCGTTAGGGAATATTCAAGTTGTTTGCACTTTTGTCAGGGCAATTATTTTGAAAGGTTACGCACACATAATGAACTAAGTACACGTGGAGACAGATACAAAGGGAAATTGTGTGACAGAACAAGAAAGAGTCATGAAGTCAGCTCACAATTTGTCTGATTTTATGTGATTTCCTGTTATTTGAGTGTATTTCTACAAGCAGAGATCAGCTGTTGTGCCAAAATAAAAGAACTGGCTTTGAACGTGTGTGATTCTTCTTCTTCTGCTGCTTTTAATCAACACAAATTCTCATGCAACATTTTCATTCCTCCCTATCTAACCCTTCTCTCTTTCTGTGACTCAGTGAAATGACAAACCAAAGTCAAAGTTAAAGGCAAACAGCAATGAACACACACACACACACACAGGGAAAAATAAAATTCTTCCTGCATGCTCTGCTGAAATGGCTGGAACAGAGGGACGCTGGGAGCTGGTTTTTATGTTTTAACCCTCTCACAAGCCGAGGCATTTAAGCTCACGCACATCCTTCAGAAGTTCAAGGGGAGAAAAAGTGAAAGGAAATCTGAACACATGACCCTCTTAAAGGATACGCCTCAACTGGCCTTTTGTAATGGCTTCGCTTGACAGACACCAGGTGCAGAAAGAAAAATTCTTTGGGGGGGTGAAACGCCGCCAGATTTTAATGGCTCTAAGATGGGTTTCACATTAAAGACAGCGTCGCACAATATCAGACATTTTGAGGAAAGTTTTCAAATCTGAGAAAAACACAGACAAAGAGACACATTATTTCTTTCATAATATCAAATAACAAGCAACCTAAGAAACCTCTAACTGATAAGAAATCTGCACATATTACTTCAGGGGTTTGTTTTAATTACCATAAAGAGGAAATTTTACTTTCATTTGTTTTTCTGCACTGATATTGCCCCCTACATTACTGTTCTTTATGGACCTTGTATTTTTGGTTCAGTCCTGGTAATCTGATTGGTGCGATATCTGTGTGGGCGACCACTAAAAATAGTTCAGAATATCTTGTAATATTCACCAGCCACATGGGAGGTTAACCAGAAGCAGGGTCTGCTATTGTTAACTGTTGCTTAACCACATCTGTGATTTATTTGAGCACTCCCTAGTTGTGTGACTCCATACACTGGCCCGTGACATGATTCGAATCACTGGATAATGTATGGAGAACTGAAGTTCCTCCTTTTTAAAAAAAATTTATTACAAGACTATTCATTTCTGTGAGTGTTGGTTGAGAGCAAGCAGCAACCTCCTCAGCTGAAAAATGAACAACATGGAAGTGTCAAAGACTGGAGATCCTCCAATGGCCACTTGAGTCTGGCTCCAAAAGCGAGTCGATCCCCACAGACTCCCATGTTAACTTTACAGCAAAAAATAAACATGTTTACAGACTGGTACAAATGACAGCTTTCGTCTCTATGGCCAATTTCCTCCTTCATGACAACTGTACGGGGAGTGAATTTTTAAATAACTCACCTATTTAAATTTTATTAAGGCTTAAAATTATGTACTGTATAGTTGAGGACTTGCAACTTTGAGTGACAGGTGGGGTGACGTGACGTCAATCTTTATATGCAGTCTATGGCTGAGAATCTTGTCATTTGCGATGAACACAAATGGACCCATGAAGCAGAGACAGCTAATGTTAGCTAGCCACCCCTCCTTTGTAATAATGTGGGGCAAACTCAGCAGGTGGTGAAATAACACGACTGAAAAACGGATGTCTAGTTGGAATCAGTACTAACACTTCCTTTGCTTGTGGAACATAAACTGAGCGAGCTGGTGTTGCTGTGAAGCGTGGGAGGCAACCTGCGCGAGAAGGGGCTGTAACTGAGTGAAGAGGAACAGGAATCTCTCCTGACCTGAAGCATGTGGCAGCAGATTTCCTTTGTCCTTTTGACTGTGTGTAAAAATAAAACCACGTCATCATCGGTTCAAGTTTGGTTTCACCTGTGTTGGAGATGACTGCTGATTCTCTGTTAGCTGAGTTCAGTGTGCCGAGCTGTTCCCTTTTGACGGTGCAATAAACCAAGTGATTTGAGAGGTGAACTCCTGTCTCAGCCTCATCCGTTAACATTACAGTAGTTAATAAACTTTATTTGTGTAGCACTTTTCGTACAAGAAATGCTGCTCAAAGTGCTGTACAGCAAAGAAATGACTTAAATAAAGTTTAAAAAAAAAAAACATGATAAAAACATTCATGTAAATGATGGAATAATAATAAAAGAATAGAAGAGTGCTCACTGGGTCTGAATATAAATCATAATGTCACCCACCTGGTAACCAGAACAACCCCAGTCCAATTTCTTTACAATGGGTCTTTACAAATGTTTTCTGTTGAAAAGGGACACACATCTTAAATCACTAGCAGCTTGGTGGGCTTGTTGAAAGGAAGAAGAAAAAACAAACACAAACAATAAGCGTCTTATTGTTGGTATATTGATTATGACATGTTCCAGTCAGTAGCACACCACAGACTGGGAACATGGAAGAATGCCAAGCTGAGGCCTGAAGCTTAGACACTGTTTCCACAAATAAGTCCAAAAACAGTTTTATCCTCTTTTGAAAAAATAGAAGAAAAAAAAAGAGAACACTAGCTGCATTATCATTGTAATTCATATTTTATCATACAAAAGATTTCAACTTTTAATTTCAGAGGGATTTTGAGCAATGAACTGACAAAAACCATCTGCTAAGTGTGCACAAATACACAGGACCACTCCACAGAGAAAAGAAAGACAGGCTCTAATAGGAGATAATGGATTCTGGGTCAACACCTGGTAATCCTTACATCAGTGGAAGGGAGGGCCCTGACATTTTCCAGAATGTGCCATACAATGTGCCTATAATAAGAAGGTCAAATAAATTTCAAACAAGGGCAGGCTGGAACAAAGAAGGCACACAAACAGAGTATGTGAAACCTTTAGATTAGAAATTGAAAATGAACATGCTACTGCTTTCGAGTACCGAGGGCGAGGCTGAAAAGAAGGAAGAACTTGTGAAATCAAATTGTGTGTTTTCATCCATCCATGGCAGCTACAGCCTCTGATGGAAATTCTGAAGAGATCTTTTAATCACCGGGTTGGTGATTTGAACTTCTAACCAGATAATCTCGTTTTGGCAAAGAGAGTAAAATGTTCTGCCTCGGCTGCATTTATAGGTTGGCTTGTGTGTTTGCATGAGTGTGCGTGTGCGTGTGCGCAACCGCAGTCATTAAATGAAACAGCACATGCAGTCAGTGTTTCAGATGATTTCTCTATTTATAGACGTGTGGAGGACATGGTTACGTTGACCCAAAAGAACCTCTCCTCCAGGAGTCTGTCTGTTCTTTGTCCAAAGACGACAAATTCAGTTTGATTCCTTTGTAGGCAAATTGAAATCCCGGTGTAATTCAGATGCCAAATGAGAGCGAACAAGCTTAAAAGGGAAGAGAGCTAGTCATCTCAGCCAGAGTGTAGCGTTATTTTCAATCCCCATCCCCAATCTGATCTGGCTGCGATGCAGAGGGTGAGAGCGAGAGGCCAGAGATGATAGAGGACTCCTGTGTTCTGACTGTGAGTCTGGCAACACAATAACGCCCCCTGCTGTCTAACTGACCCCCACCCCCCACCCACCTACCCACACACACACACACACACACACACACACACACACACACACATCACATACCACACACCCTGCAGCAGCTCCGACCCCCAGCACGGCTGCTGGCTGTGAGATTCGCCTGGCGTTGGTGATTGACCTCACGGCTGCAGACGCTCTTCATGTAGACCCGTCGCAATAATGAACTCCTTCGACCCCTCGACCTCTCCTCCTCCTCCTCCTCCTCCTCCTTCACAACAAAAAAAAAAAAAAGAAAACCTTCACCAGAGTCATGCATTCCTCACGGTTTGGCTCGGAGGAAAAACCCTCCGAACCACATCTGGTTTTGCTTTGCTGAGATCTTTCCCCACATTCAATTGGGTCTTAAAAATACGGTTTCAAGTAATAAATGGAGGGTTGTGCTGCTTATTTGTACACTGTACGATGAAATGACAAGGGCTGTAATTGGTTACTTCCATAATTGCATTGAAAGTAATTTATGTTGTGCCCTGGGGACGCCAAATGAGATAAACTGAAATGATGATAGCAGTGAAGTAAGTAAACATTTATTGGATCTTCTCTGCGGATCCTGTCATTTCAGCTCCAGGAACATTTGTGCAAGCAAGCACTGATGGAATTGGTTAGGGCGGTGGCATGCTGGAGTGTGTGTGTGTGTGTGTGTGTGTGTGAGTGACACTGAGTCGTACTATTATTAGAGAGCCACTGGAGGGCAGTGAAAGTACTACATGTGGCGGGCAACATCATCACTGTTTAAGTGTGTGCATGTAAGCCCAGTAAACAATCAGCAGGGTGTGAAAGAGAGGTCACGCATCACTGGCCTAGAAACACAAACATGGAGCTCTGCCTTGTCTGTCCCCCCTGTGTGTCTCTCCTTGGGCTCTCCTTCTCTCTTGCTTTCCCCATGACCCGCTGCCGTGCAAATTTAGGAGGCTGCGGAGCTGCTGTTGGTGGAAATATTCAAGGCTGTGATAGACACATGTGAAATTGCCTCTCAGCTTTTTGTTGTTTGTGATACAGCAGGTAGAGGCTCAGGCAGTGTATGATATGAAGAAGAAAAAGGGTTCTGCGCTGCAAAGCTCCTGAACACAGCGTTAACGTTATGGCCTGTACAATAATAACAGCTTGTTGCTGATGTTTCTTTGGGGACCAGTTCTTTTGTATGTAAATTAACTGAGACAACTGTAGAAGGAAATAATCCCACTGCAGTAATAACAACAAAAATGGAGCCATGGAAGCTGAACAGAAGTGTAGAGCACAATGTAACTGCTCTGCTGAATATATCTTTCATCAGGCTTGCATTGTCTGACCAGACTCTCCAGTGATTGGCAGGCGCACAAAACAGTTTTTGGTAACAGCAGTAATTCAATGAGAAGATGTAAAAACCCACCAGCAGGCTGCAGCTCTACATGCAAAGATTATCTGTCTTATAATGGAGGAATATTACAGAGGGCACCAAATGACCAATTACAATAGCACCGCATTTTGAAATGAAACTCTCACTTTGAGGGCTGAAAAAGAAAATCTTTTGAAATTGAGTAAAAATAAATAAATAAATAAAGAAGCGTTTATACTGGCAGATCACATTCTACACAGTTGGCTACCTTTTTTCCTAAGAGGACAAATTGAGCTGCCATTATATTAAAGATTCAAGGCTTGTGAGGTGAAATTACATTCACAGTCATAGTGTCAAAGTGTTGTTGTGGCTCAGGAAGTGAGCATGGAGCTACCGACTAAACCGGATTCATGTTGGAGACCTTTTAAGTTAAAGCTTAAACCTGTTCTCGTGTCTGACCCGAAAAAAGGAAATGTGTCTTTTTTTCTTCTTCTTTCTTTTTCGGTGCAAATCACAGCGCGCCACTCAACAGCTCAGGTCAGATGCTGCCAGTTGCAAAAAGGTCACACGTGGAGCGACCTCAGCTTTCACGAAAAGTCTTGCTCTGACAGCGGCGGACAGCTGATCAAGTTGACACCGTTCTTTTTTTCTTTTTTCCTGCTGTCATTCACCTGTTTATTCACATTACATCAGTGGGCAGGCCCTGTGGGACTGCATCATAAAGTTGACAGGTAGCATCACTGTTCTCCTCCAGCCTTGGCTAACCTTGTTCATTCCCACCCTGAAACAGTGTTTGCATTGATTTCTTTTGTGATATCCTACAAAAACTTAAATGTCTTTCAGAGTTGTTTAGTCTGGTTTTCAAGGTTTGCTATTTCAATGCACATCACCCGAGGTCACCCGGTCCAAGCAATGACGCATTAATAAGTGAGCGGACCCATCTAGCAAGTGGGAAAATATTTTTTTAAATCTTTCGGTTTGGTTATATAAACCACATGCAGTGATACTTTCTGTTCATCATAAAGTTTGGCAGCAGGGCAAACAACTCAAGTTTTCTGAAGTGGACATTAATGCCCTTGAAGTCGAGGAAAATGACAAACACGCCGCAATTCCAGAGGCTTATTACTGCTCATATTAATAAGATCCCAATTATGGGGAAAACGTTACTCTTTTTTTTTTTTTTGGAGAACAAACTCCATCAAAGATAGATTTAGAAACATGAGCAACATGAGTTGGTAGAAAATGAGCTCATGGCAGTAACAGTGTTGGTTTCTCTAAAGGCCTGAAACAGAGGAATTATTGTGCTATGTGCATCACGCAGAGAACATGTCGAGATCAACAACAACGGATTGACAATGGTGCCAAGAGGATATCTGAGGGCCAATTTGCTGAGGAAAGATCCGGCATCTGAGCAGCTGATCCCCTCAGATAAGAGCACAAAGCTAATTTTCAGCTCCTTACAAAAAATGTTCCACAAGCCCTGGCTTTGTGGGTTTTTTTTTTTTTTTTGCTTTTTTTCTCTTCATATTAACATCCTATGGTTAGTGCGGGAGCCAGCACTGTTCAGTTTACAATGAACAGGTTTAATGGCTAAGACAATCTAAAATCCATAGTTAGTTATGGAGGAACACAATGTGAAATCCAGTGTGCGGAGAGATGTGTTTACACTCCCACTGCTTCTCAGGGGAAGAGAAAAGTTGTTTTCCAGATATTGCAATAAATCACACATATTCTAGTAATCCATGCAGTCATAAAAAAATCTTTTTTTATGCATTTAAGCATTCAGGCAAAACGTTGCGGGATGAATATTTTTTTATCCAATCTCAATTTCTCTGTTATATCAAAATAAATTAACAAAGATAAATAACAGTAGGATGGAATGAACTAAATTTAGGCAACACCGTATATCAAATCACACAGGGAATACTCCAATTTAAACATTAACATTAATTTTTTACTCTCTTAAAGTCTGGTTATTTGATTTGTTCTGCCATGGAAAGTAACAACATAAATAGTAGCTTCTTAGCTATAGCAGCATCAGCCACCAGATTTTAAGCAGACATGCTATAACTTGCAAATCCAACAGAAATAACCGAGTGGACAGATGTGTCCCATTGAGCCTACATGTTGTCAGATATACAAATTAGTTTCTCAAACCCTGTATAAATTTGAAGTAATTCTCTATCCAAACCTCGCTCTGCTGGTTCAAGAGCTGGCTGTTAAAAAGTTCACAAAGAAGAGAGACTGTGGTGGTCAGCTAGCATTCCTGTCACTCACAGTGGATTTAATTTTAATTTTTAACAATATTTAACGAGGAGAACATCAACTTCTCAAACCACTCCTGCAGAATAATCCACTTCTCCAATGTCCATTTTGTATGATCAGTGTGTTCCAAACGGTCATTGTTTTCTCAAATATGGCTAAATTACCCTCTTCAAAGCTTTGCAAAGCTCTGTAGTGTATGTAGCCACATTTTAGCTGAGCAGTGACAATTGGATCATACTGAGGATACGGATGAAAGGACAAATGGATTACGCTGCAGTAGCACTTTGAGAAGTTTTTTGTGGATATTTTAAAACTTACTGTGAAGACTTGTTCTCACAAGTGACATTATGTTTCAAAAGAACATTGTTTTGCCAAAATGCACTTATTCTGCCCTCTTTGATACTCTGCGGCTCCATTAGAAGTGTGCATTTAGTCATATTTTGGCTAAGCAATTACTGTTGAAATGTATTTTACATACAAATAGAGACAAGTCTGTTTGGAGAAATTTCCATGGACGTTTTAATGTTTCCCTCCACTGTGAAAACTTGTAACTGACACTAATGGAGAGCTGAACTGAAATCACAACTTCTACTCCAGAAAATAAACATGAACAAATGTTAAAATCACACTGACACGTGTAATAACACAAACAAGTAAAAACCCAGCCATCTACTACTGAACAAAATGACAAGTGGTAATTTAAAAAAAAAAATGAGCTGAATGGATTGTATTAGTGTCATTAATGAAAAGGTGTCATATTAAGCGCGATCCTAAATGCCTTGTCTCTCTTCCACTCCCCTACTGTGTGTAACACTAGCTAACGTTAGCTTAGGAATGGAGTTTGCTAAAGTCACCAAATGATCAGCTCGCAGCAGAACACAGACTCCAACACAAACTACACATAATTACAAAAAACAAAAAAATGTTTCATTTAAGCCCATCTGGCCAAATGGGAATGAGACTGATGTCGTGGGGGAAACTAGGGTTAGCTGCTAATAGCTGATAACATTATTATGCTAATATTAGTCAAACTAGTCTCACATAGCCAGACCTATCTCCACAATCTGTTGTGCTGGTGCTGGAGAGTCAAATATAGTGTGAAATATAATTCATAGTCAAACTATGATAATGGTGTAACTTTAATTTCCATCTTTTGACAAAATAGGAAGAGTGCGTTGTCCACTAATGGTCATGGTTTGATTCCCAGCTCCTCCAGTACACATGTCCTTGGGTAACATACTGAACCCCAAACTGCCATCATTGCTGGGCATGGTGGAATGTGGCTTGTATTACAAAGTACTTTGAGTGGTCGATAAGACAAGAAAAGTGCTATATAAGTGCAGTCCATCTAGTTAGACAGGCCATCGGGACTACCCGGACAAATCTGGTAGGCTGCTGCATCAGTAGATTGGTGGACCATCAGAAAATCCATTACATTTTTACTGTTCCTGTCAGTTTCTTTACCAGCTCTCTCTGTGTGTCTGTAATTCAGGGTGCGCATGAGTGTGTGTTCTAGTGGAGTCCAGGGTGTCACACTTTTTCTAGTAGAAGTTATTAACAACAAGGGCTCTCTGAATGTTAGAACAGTTAAACGTGATATGACGTGAACATGGCATAAACATCATCAGCTGGACAGTTCAGACATATTTGTAATAACAGCAGGACAGAGACGACCAAATGCTGAACAAGTTTATAAACAGCAGAGATTACAGCTGAAACAAACATGCAGTAAAAGAGAACGTTAGTGGATATTATAGATATGGATGAATCCAAGTCAAAATGACCTTAGTACCCACATTACTTTGCTACTACACAGAGGTTTCAACATCTAACAGTGCATGCTAGAGAAACATCAGCTCAAGCTAACCACTGCTAAAGTGCCTGCGAACTGCTCACTTTTTACAGCCACAGATCTTTTAAGCCTACAGATGGTGAGTGTTTTACACTCAAAAGATGGATCCGACATATCTCCTATAAGGCAGAATGCTTTTATCCTCGGATAGATTCTCTAACATTAGCTGTGTTCTGGCTCCATAAACATGTTTACACTGACAGTAAGAGAACTACAGTGGATGATGTGTAGTGTCCCCCTCGCTAGTTTCCATCTTTGAAGTGCCATGCTTCATACCCAACATCCCCTTGAGAATATGGTGTCGAAAGAGATGAAAAGGGAGAAAACAAACTAAGTTGTGCTAAACGTTTGTACCATAAGTGTCTTTGCTGCCATGCATATACATCAGAATGGCCAGCGAAAGCACAGTATAACTGGATATCGATGGGAAACTGTGATGCCTTGACCACGCAGAAACCCTACTGGTGCCATTGGATGATACTAGTTTACTGATGCTCTTTGATTACACACACACACACACACACACACACACATACACATGCCATTACACACACACATACACATGCCATTACACACACACACACACACACACACACACACACACACACACACATACACACACACACACACACACACACACACAGGAGATGGTTGTGCCTCTCCCTTTATGTTTGATCTCAGGTTGCTTTTAACACGCATCTGCCATACCATCCATCTCCTTTCTTCTTAGCCAGTGGCAGTACTGGGGGCTGTCTGCGAGATGAGCACAGAGGCTCATTGGAATAAAACTGTGAATTTGTATGTGGCTGAGTGGGTGTGTTTGGCTGCATTGAAACCGCAGACCTTCCTGCTCAGTTCTGAATCCCTGCTTATATCTGATGTTCTTGGATCACTGTTCCAGTCTATTCTAGGATGCATCTGATACCAATACGAACTGACAGAGACGTCAAAAAAGATGACATACCAAAAGTTATCACATATATATTTGTTCTTATACATCACCTGCTTGTTTTGAACATATTTCGGTTACCTTCAACCTTTGATAAACTGAGACATCGGCCCAGATACTAATCAAGGCAGGTATTTCAGTTTGCCGTATCTGCGATTGCAGCCATTTTCTCAGGTGAATAATAAAGTTTACATCTCATCAAATACAAATGTGTTCAAATACAATCTACATGCAGGCTGCATGCCCCACAGAAAGTGATTTGTTACCACATTTTATATAAATCAGAAATGCTCATTATTTTCAGGATTTATTTTGCTACATAAATAAATCAGAGGATTTACTGGTGAATTTATTTTGATTATATAAAAAAAGTGTGAAAAGCAGAAAAAATTAAAATAATACAACCCCAGCTGAAAATCGAAAATTTTAATGTGTTTGTATTGCATTTGCAATTTCTCCCAAATTTTCTATTCACTTAATATTGCTGAGAGTGTCGTTTATCAGGAAAAAAACACACATTTTGCTCCAGTGTGACTGAGTAGTGGCATGCCAGCATGTGCAGGCGTGTGTATGGTGGCACACATTTCAATAACAGAACGTGACTACCGTTTACTTTACGCCCGACAAAGTCCAAGCACAGAAATGTAGGGCAGAGCTCATTGCCCCTTTGACAGGCTGAGTTGGTGCACATCAAACCGGCTCCGCTTTGGCACAGTTATTGAGAAAATGTGAGGAGAGAGCTCCTCCCCTATCTTTCAAAGTGTCCAAATTATGATAGAGAAAAAAAGCCCCACAGGCCTGTCTGATAAAGGAAGATTGAAACCTTATTGATTTTGGGTTACTTGAAAGCAAGATATAAAATATCCCGAACGGAGAAGACTCGAGCAATGCTGAGCACAGTGGCTGAGATGCTGGATTCTTTCCTCCTCTTGTCACAGCATCCTTCTGTGCCTCAGGCCTCCTATCGCCACGCACCGCGGTGCCGGCAGTTAGTGCGACAGCTGGTCTCCATGCTTGCCTCCACTGCCTGTCCCAGAACACCCAGCTACTATGGTCTCTCATCAAGTCCTGTGAGCCAATCCGGGCTTTCATCTCCTGATAGCTGACAGCTGATGCGCCTCTACAGATGCTAGTGTAAATCATTCATATAGCTTTCCCCTGCTGAAGATGCATCATGGTCGTGGAAAGCATTGAGTTGTGTTTTTACTCAATTTCTTTTCTATTTTTTCTATTTGCGTAGTGGAGTTGTGGAGTTTGTGGACTGGACCATACCTAGTTCATTAGTCAGACGGTGGGGGTATTTTCAGAGTGGTGCAGCTGTAATGCAGATATGACACAGCGCTCATAAGCCTGATGAAGCCTTGGCTCATTGCAATAGGCTGAGAGGCTCAGGGAGATTGCCTACTGCAGAGTCATGGGGCTTTGGTAGTTTCCACTTGATTAAGCCCGACTCAATGCACTCGGCTCTCGCTTTAATTTAAAAACTGCAAGGGGAAAAAATGTAATGAGAAAGTCAAATTCATAGATATGATGTAATTGACTTTGCTGAACATCTAGGAATCCGGAGGAGTTTGATTAGTGGAACCTAATCATAGTTTAATTAGTGGACTTAGACTAGATACAGCTTCTGCAGAAGATCCCGTGGAACAGTGGATCAAGAAAGCAGCAACAGAGAGTGATTGAGATGTCATTTATGTTAACATCTCATCCTGCCGCAGCTCTCCATCTTGTCTTGCCTGATTTGATCTACTTCTCATTCTCCGATTTTTATTCACCATCACATACTCTTGCTTGATTGCAAGCTGCTCCACTAATAGAGTACATTGTGTCTCAAGCTGCTGCTGACAGCCGAAGAAAGCCCTCAGCCTTACTCTTATCTTGTCATTATTTTGCTGCTCCATCTTTACCTCGTGCTTGTTATATACCAGCCTGCCTTTCAAGGTCCCTGCAAAGCTTTCTGCAGCATCATCTGCTGCTGCCGTCTGGCTATTACTGTTTTGTCTGTTTTCATCTCCTCTTTTCTATCTGCTGATGTTCTCGTGAGAAGAGATAAAACGAGCCATTTATCACAAGGAGTATTTTTTTCTATGTGACAAGTTTACTCTGAATTGGGTTTTATTCACTTGTGGGGTTAGAACTTAAATAAAGATTAGAACTTGGGTCTTATTTTGCAGTTTTTGATTTCTGTCAGTTTTGAAAACGTGTGACCGTTTGTAAATAAGCTTATTGTTTGGCCAGATTATTACCATTTCATTTGGAGGTATAACAAAGTCAGAGCACCTGAAAGATGCTATATGTAAGTTCTTCAGGGCAGACACTACAGTGACTCGGTATTGGAAAGTGACAATTTGGGGCAGCTGGGCAGAGGCTAGATGGTTAGCATGCCAACTTCTGTAAAAGAAAAGAAGCGGAACAAGAGTGAACATTGGTGTCGTTTTCCACCTCTGGACACAGCTCTCGGTGAGTAAAGGAATGAAGTTTGATGTTGAACTCAAAACATTTCTTCTAGGCTGGTAAGCACTGGTTAATGCTAACAATAACTATGTAGCAGTACAAAAACCTTACATACAGCTGCTTTAACTTTCATCAAACTATGATGTATCTGGCATTTAACAGTCCATTTGTCTAACCATTATGCCACTGATTTCTTATCTTTTTTTTTTTTTAACTTAGAACTAAGTCTGGCTAACTTTAGTAACTGCCAAATCATGTGGAAAATCTGGATGCTTCCCATTAAGTGGCTGTGCGTTGGAGTTCTGGCAGTTTATCAGATGCACATTGTCCTTATCCTTGAAGTCTGTTCTCTCATAAACAGAAACATACTGTTTGAAATCATTGCAGAGGCACAAGGCTCACCCTTACCCTTTCAAGTTTGTGAGTGCGACGTCTTCTTTGTAAGGTGGCCTTGACAGCTCAACACACTGCATCTTAAGAAAACACATGCAAATAGACTAAACACAAACAAATTCAGAAAACATCTTCATCAATTTGACAACAAGATGTGCTGCAAATACTCACAACACAATAAAAGCGTTTCCAGAGGACACTAAAAAAGTGATGAACCTGACTGGGATGCACTTGTTGTTCAATGCTTTGTGACTTGAAATTGAAAGCATTGAACAACAAGTGCACATGGATGTATTAGAATACATGTATACATATATTCTAAAACACCCATGCAAATGCGCCCCACCCGGGTTCTTCATCTTTTTTGTAAACCCTGGAAACATTCCAGTTTTTTGTCTATTTGCATGTATTTTCTTAGGTTTCCGTGTGTTTCAGTGGGAGTTATTGTTTCACTGACTGCTCATGAACCATGCTCTGCTGGATGTGAAGATGCAGATTTTTGCATCATCAGACAAGAACATGTTTTTTATTTTTTTATGTCTGGTGCCAACATTTTTACAATTCACAGTCAGTCCATGGTAACTAGGGTATTGTCACTGTTTACCATCTTGTTGTAAACAGTAGAGATATTCACATTAATCCACCAGGGATGTTAGTTCGCTGGTATCTGACTGGCTGAAAGATGTCATGTTGAGTTGGTCTGCAGCAAAAGTTGAGCTCGGTTCAACTGGAGCCCTCTGTGCTGGCACCCCCACTGTGCCGACAGACTGGCTCCATTGAAATGAATGAGAGGACTGTGTTTTTTCACACAGGGCTACTGTTGGCCTGAGTGCAGCCTTAGGTGACTGAAACATTTGGTTCTGGTTTGGGTTTGGTTGAGGTTAGTGTACAGTGAGGAAGAAATCACAGTTACAGTTAGGTTATAGTTATTTAAAAGCACACCCAAGTCTTCTGCCTGAAATTCAGACGTGGTGCACGCACCATCCTGACCTCTACATCCTTACTTCCCCCCTCACTACATAAAGAACACTCTATTTGCTCCATTGGCACAGAACGTTTGCATTGGATGTAAAATGTGAGATGCCTGGGCTGCCCTCTGTGTTCTCTGCTATCAACCTGGTGGCCATGAAAACCTATGAAACCTATGAAACCATACATACATGACTTGAATTCTTCTTTCAATTCCTGTAATTGTATTATTTTCACATCCAAACCACATGAAAACACCTAGATTACAGAGAGACTGAGACTAGCAGAGACCTATGGGAGAAGACAGAGGGAATGACCTGTGATAAAGGTCCATCGCTGGATTCCTGCCCAGGATTTCTTTTGCAGTTACATGGTTATAAAGAATTTGTGCCTTAGACCACTGGGCCTCCAGAACTCCCTGTTTGTGTGACATTTTAAATTGTGTTAATGTTGTTATCCACAGGCAGGGGACTGCAAAAGGTCTGCACACAACAAATGCTGGTTCAGATGTTTTAAATGCATTTATATATATATATATATATATATATATATTAGTGGCGGCTGCTGGTCTTATAATGAGGGGAAGCTCATTTTCGGCCTACATCATAAAATGTGTCCATTTATTTATATGTTAATTCGCAGAGTGACAGAAGAGAGTCGCCAAACACAACGCTAGTCGTTTTTAACAAAGACAAAGTCGCTGAGGATCAGTAACGTCTCCAGATCAACTCCGAACAACGGAGTTAAAAAACTTGAAAACTGCTCCGGTGGATGCTTATACTTCAAGATCGCTGATTCGCTCATTTCGCCGTCAATCAAAAAGGGACTCAGCCTCAGACAGATCATCCAATCATCATGCAGAAGCCGAGCGTCCGGGCCAGCCTACTATCCCATAGACCCCAGAGACGCTGAGCGTCCGATGGGCGGGACAAAGCCCAGCATTTATCCAATGACCGTCTAGTTTCGCTGCAGTGTAACAACCCACTCTATGCTTCCCCATTGAAGTCAGTGGACGTTCGGCGTCTACACTGTGTAAAGCACTGTGGCGCTGCGGGGATGAATGAGAAGAAGTCGTGTCGGTTACCTGTGATAAGTAGCTGATTCTGAACAAAAGAAGAACGTGTTCTAGCGCATATTTAGTCAATGAAATGTACACACAACAGCACATATTTGACTACTTATTTTGTTGACATTTTAGGGGAAGCTGAGCTTCCCTTGCAGGCTTAGAGCAATCGCCACTGATATATATATATATATATATATATGCAACATAAAATGTGCAATGTGCAATCTTCTAATTTAAATTTACCCCATGTGTCAGGCTCCCTTTCATCCACAATATGACACTGTTAATCTGTGTCACAGCATGAATAGATATTTTTATTTCTATTTTCTCCATTGTGATTGTACACATGCCATAGATAGCTAATTCCAAGCCCAGTGAGGTGCAACAGTGACCTGCTGCTACTCAGTTAACAAGGTTATTGATTTTGGAAACTACCCTCTTAGTATGGTCGTTCCTCAGAAAACACACTAATTGCTATTTATTCCTTGCTTTCGATGTGGCATGGTGACTGATAAGCCTCACGAGATCCAGTCAACTACTTAAAACTTGGCACGTCAAACTGAGGGCGGAGAACACGTAGAGAGGGATACACTGATGAAAAATCATAACTTCAAACAAACACATGGTTTACTTTCTTTTCCCTTTTCAAACAACAAACCACCTGCGTCTGCTCGAGGAAGGGGAGAATATGGCGCTGCGGTGAGGAGACAAGTCTCCCAGAGGTAGGAGTGCACCCCTGTGTTTTCAAGGTTCTCTTTGCTGAATTTGAACAAGCCCATATACAGAGCAACAATCATTTATCCACACGCCTCTAACAAGAGATCATAAATCTCAACCCTCTAGCTGCTTCACAAGACAACACCCCAATAGAGCGGCATCCTACGTGTGCTCCCTCCTCCCCTCACATTAATCTACCTGTGTGTGCACCCTGCGTTATCCCCTATTTGCTGAAATTCCATGCTGGCAGTGCCAAACTCTCAAAAACACAGGCGTGCAGCTCAAGGTTCGCGCGGTCGAGGGACCACCGAAGACGCAGACAGTGCAGGCTGTATAATCGAGAACACGAATGAACCTTAAGGTGATTAATCCATATGCGCCCTGCTTCCTCCAGATGCCATTTCACCAGGGGATGCGCATTAAAGTCTATGGACCTTGCTGTTACCACCGCTGGTGTATTGCTGCCTCCTCTGATGCCGCCAGCGCCCGTTGAGATCCATTCACCCCTTGCCCCTGTGATGTCACCACTGCCCACTCCATCCATACAGATTTATGCCTGTGCACATATGAAGGAGGTATTGACATTTAAATCAAGCAGAAGGATTATCAAGAGCAGACAGCTGCTACTTAAGATAGACACTTATATCCATATAAACTAGACATGTATTACAGAACACCAATATTCAGGGTTGGGACTGAAATCTACACCTTCAAGAAATGTTGGCTCTGGTGTTCCTACTGTATGTCATGCTTCTCAAATATCCACATTTTCCCTGATACCTGTGACGCACATACATATGAAGGGATGAGCGATACCTGATGGAAGGTTTAATAATGAATTGCAGCGTTCGTATGTTATTTATTTGAGCTGTGTTGCTGCGTGTAAGCAGAGTGGCATTTGTCATGGGAGTCTCCGTACTGAACTTGATCATCAGCGCTTTACATGATCTGAAAAAAATTGCTTTCCATTGCTGAAATTACAGGCAGCTTATCAGGCACATGCTTCATATAGTGTCGGCAGAAGTGGCTGGGTAACTCTATAAATCAACACTCACACACAGTGGAGCAGTAAAAGCTCCTCATAATTTGTCTTGGTAACAAAGTAAGATTTTTGTTGGAGGGAAAACCAACTGGACAACCAGACTACAGCCCTACCTCATAGAAATTACATTTATACTTATTAGCAGCAGTGAATACATGTAATGCCACCTGAATTACATTTTTTATCAACACAAGGAAAAATTTTTCATGAAGCTATCTGCAAAGTCGTCATTTTTTTTTTAAATCAATTTTTTATGGAAAAACTTACAGGAAAGAAACATTGTACACCATAAATTTTCTCACCTTTTTTAACCCCGAGTCCATGAACAGATCTGGCAAAAAACAACTGATGACTTATTTAATGGCATTTTTAAGCCTGCATTCAGAAACTGAGCCTTAAGATGAGCCGTCAGGACTTCTGTAACTTTGTGATGTCACAACAAAGCAGTAATTGCTCTCAGCCATGCCCCAAGCCCCGCCCATGGTCCAGCCTTGCAGGATTTGGTTTCTCTGAGTGTTTACCTGAAATGTGCTTGGAGATGTAAAACTACATTTATATGGTTTTTGGTTCTTAAAACCACAAATACATCTTATTATGAATCAACACAGGAAAAGAGTAACATATGGGACCTTTAAGATTTTCAAATGTATTTACATGCATTAGTTAAGCCTTTATATAAAAGGCTGCACTGCCGGTGGCGAAACAGTGAATGAAATGTTTGCAGAAGAGTGGAACAGGCATGGGGATTTTGTGGTGGAAAATATTTGCATACATACAGCAATTTATATATAAAGAAGACATCAGATTTTCATCATGGCCAAACAGTTCAGGAAATACACAAGTGGCTAATTTTCATCTGTTATATTTCTGACAAAGCAGCTTGTTATTTCAAACACAACTCTGGGACTTCATTAAGATGCTCTCACTGTTACCAACAGAAACCAACAGGTATTGCCCCAACCAACAGGAACGGAAATTAGATTCAATTGAACTATACAATGAATCAGATGATGTTGCTCATATCGTACTTAGACACAGTTCCAAGAAATGTATTCAGGAAGACAGATAGAAATGGACACAGCTAAAAACAAGGACAACAAAGCTGAGCAAAAACAGGTAAAAATAAACATTTAACCAATTTGTACAAGCAGGCGGAAAATAGACGTACAATTACATATAACCCTAACCCCAACAATACATCATGTCTTTACACAAGAACTCTGTTTCTGTAAACAAGAATACAACAGTGGAAGGGGACAGAGTGCAAAGGGTTCTGGTATAAATATTGCATTGCATAATGTAGTATGTCATTTTAAATACAGGAAGTGGTTGGTTATGTAGAGCATATGCATGTACACACATCTATATAATGTGTAGACAGTGTGCTTAGATTTATGTAGTAATAAAGATTAAAGCACAGTGTGTATTTTAACCTGTAAATATATCATTTATAATCTGTGGGTACAGTAGATGCTTTAATGTTGCAGGTTTGGGTTTTTTTCTGACACAATATTACGGAAGACACCGTTCTTGTGTCTGGTTGTTTTGCTGCACAACGTTCAGTAGCGTCTACTAGAGGGGAGAAGCTGGAACAACTTGTGTCCGGGCAGTGAGGATCCTTAGGGGAGGATGTAAGACAAGACGTGGTAACTTACAATGAACCACAACCTTAACAAGCTACTTTTGTTGCCTATACCTAACAGCAGGTGAAGCCTGGTCCCTGTTAATGTCATGCGCTGCAAATGTAGGTGATACAAAAAAATGTCGCACCTCCTTGAGTGGAAAAAATATTCTAGATAATAATTATGTTACAAATTCGAGGTGACAAGGTTGCAAATAGTCGTATCTTCATTTACAAACTCTGTGCCACAGTCAGCATGAAAAACATCACACACAGGCATAATTTATCTTTCTCTTTAGGTTACCACTATTTTAATAATGCCCATAAGGAATCCAGCCTTCCTAATGAAGTCAAAAGGTGTTTTGTGGCTGCTCACAATCTTTTTGTTGACTCAGAGGGCGAATCCAACAGTCTCATTTGTTGATGTTATTGTGCGGCTTGGGAGAAAACACAGGTGTGACAAAAAAGCTGATTCTAACACCAGGGGAGAGAAAAACAGCACATCTGCTGTGGGTCACAGTGTTGTCAAGCAGACAGACCATATGGGCTGCTTCCGCTCAGCACCAGCCATATCTCAGCACCACTAATCTGACAGGAATGACACCTCCGGAGAGGCTGTGAGCTATGTTTTAATGAACATTGTACGTTATTAAACTCATTATGTCTAGACTCTCCTTGCCACAAAGTCTCCTACAGCCTGCTCTTCTATTGTTTCTCTCACTCGCCCTGCATGCATATGAGTGAGCATGCGCACGTGCGTGCCTTTAACCTTAAGATAACAACACGCAACATCATGTTCTGGTCTCAACAGCCTCTATTACATTGGCTGATTGCAGATTGTGTAATGTTGGGGCATAGCCTAGACCGGCACCTTTAGGCACCAAAATGCAAATGTTGGTATTTCCTAAACAAGGCACTGAAAATAAGCGATGCTAAGCACATTAGTATTCATAAGGAATTGCACACAAATGCATATTTTATATCTTGTACACATGTCATGTCAACCCTGACTGCTTTATTATTGCATAAATCATTTGATCAGTGTCATTAGTCCCTTGAGATGTATCTATACATTAGAGAATCTGAGGGAGAAATAATTACCCCTGTGGATTGGTCGATTTTGGCTCCGTTTGCTGGCATGTATGGATTTTCAAGTGGAACCTTGTTGTAATTATCTTTGCAAATTAAAAGACATTAGCAGGCATCTTGGTAGTTGTGCAGGGGCATATAACTTCATTAGCCCAAAAGAGGGAATCAGCACTACGAAAGATGTAATTTGCGGTGATGGATATTTCAGGAGTCATTTCAGTCGGACCCACGTCTCGTTGGACGTGTGCTGCCTTGCAAATCAGGAACCAGACAGCGTTCTGGCTATGAAGGGAAAAGACAGATACAGCATGACACAAGTCAGAAAAAAGAAAATAAACAGGGGGGAAATGAGAAATAAAGAAAGGATTCATTGTACGGCTGGATAGGTTCTGTTTCCGTCGATTATGTTGATTTACTCTGTTCTATAAAGTCTGGGCATTCTGGCCATAAAATGAAGCTCTTACCCTGATTGTTTACATAAATCTGGATAAGGCTCATGGCATTTCACACTAGGTGAAAATTAAACCCAGCCACAGCAGCTAACTCAAGTTCAAACTACATTGCTTGCTTAGAAAAATAAAACAGAGTTTGCCATTACTTTCTTTTTTTTGGAATAACATATTAATTAATGAGTCGATGTGAAAGATATTTCACACATCAAACAGGGCTGTGTTTTGGTAACTGGACGTTTTTTTTGGTATAGCATTCTTAAATACTCCTTCCTCTGACTCTTTCTCAAATTAGTAAAGAATAGACTGAGCTCCTGTAACGTCAATGATTTTCTACTCTTGAGTCTATAGCTGTTGAGTCATGGGTACAAATGAGCTTTAATAAAGGGGAATATCATTTAATCTGGTGATATTCTTACCTTTTTGCTTGCTCTTCCTCTCTGTGTTGATGCATCTGAGTAAGACTAGCAGCTCCTGGCGTTTCAAGTAGCTCCTCGGTTCTGTTGGGACTGTAAGCCCTGATCACTTCCTCTCACACCTGCAGTTGGATAATCAAAAAGGGTCCTTGAAACTCCTGAACTGATTGCACAAAAGCTCCAGGTACACTGCTTTAAGGCATAGAAATACAGATCTCTGATTTTATTGTCCTTTTGTTGCCAAGAAAGCATCAGAACAAATTCGACTTGTGTATCATAACAAAAAGCCTCACATATTACATTATTAAAAAATCCAGAAAGCAAAAAAATCATCTGCTGGGGCTGTTTGTTATACCTACTCATCGAGTATGTTTTGTATTGTGTGATTTAGTCATTATCTGAATTATTTATTCCATCTGAAAGTGGAGAGGATTAAGCTGCTTGTTGCCTTGGGCTCTATAACCAAGAAAGTTCTTGAAAGTCGGAGGCAGACAAATATAAGGCAACAGAATAAAGTCTGCTATTTTAAACTATTGAGTCGTTCAGGTTTCAAGCGGCGCGTTTGTTAGCTGTGCTTTTGTTGTTGCCTGTGTGAGCTTTACTGTCTGCCCATTGGATATGGCTGATACAAGTCAGAAGCAGTTGCCATGCAATGTGTCGCTGGGCATGAAGATATTGATCCACAGCCAATATGGAGATGCTTTAAACTTGGATATTCATTATTGATGCATGATTTTTTTTTTTTTTTTTTTTGCAGAGGCTGGTAATGTGATATATAGTCAAACAAAAGCAAGTAAAAAAAACCCCTACTGTATCTCCACCTTCCTTTAAAGTCATAGCTTCCTACACTTCTTTTTGTTATTTGCATTTTAATTACTATTAATTAATATTTATTAATTACTACTCCTACTATATTATTTTATTACTATTAGATGTAAACTGAAATAAATCACATGCAGTAGCATCCATGCATGGCAACTTGAAGGTCTGAGACAGCTTCTGTGTTATGGAAATGCAGTTCCCATTTCTTCTCTTGAGCCATCCTTGTTTCGGGTTCTGTTTACAGTGGAGTTGCTGGTATACACACTTCACCGTGGTATGAAAATTGATAGCTATCATGCCAAATACATTTGCTTATTACTGGTATAGTAAAAGAAAGTCTGTTAGACTCGGCAATTGGTGCCACACAAACATATGAAGCAGAGAAAATGGTAGTGATATCAGTGAGACTGATATCACCAATCTCCATCCCCTGAAAAATAAATTAAAATGGGATTACTTTGGATATCCCAAAAATGAACATGAGGTTGTCCACGAGGACGCATATGCAGTTAGCAAAAAATGTGGACACAAGGAAAAAACACATTAAACATATTTGCCCATCACCCTCAATCACAAAATGCACATGCTCGTAATAATTTCCCACATCTTGACTCGCAGCTACATTTGCATCATCTGTCTGTTTGGTGACCTCTGACTTACTAACAGTCACACATTGACCCCAATCTGACACCATAAAGAAACACACACAAACGGGTGGCTGACGAGTGTGTGAGTGTGTGTGTGTGTGTGTTCTGTCAGCACTAGCGTTCTGACAATGGTGGTACTGTAATTTGATTGGTTGGCTGTGTGGGTGGGCACTAAAATAGTTTATAATAATACCACTTCAAGTTCAGCGGCCATTCATGCAGCCAGCTAGCTGGCCATTGCTTAGTCCCATCTATGATTTAATTGAGGACTCCTTACTTTACCTCAGACAATATTTCATATATTGTTATATGTACAGTGTCCTGATTCAAATCCCGTGGGAATATGTAATGTGCTGAGGTTACAGACGGCTGACATTGAGGTGCCACTTGCAACAAGTCCTCCAACCTTTTTTCAACCCTCTGATACGACCCATAGCAGTGTCTCCTGAAATACCACCCAATACTATGTTGCCTTGCATACCGGACCTTGTTTGTCATGGTTACGATAATAAAGACACGGACTATGCTTACAGTGGTATGCCGGACCTTTGTCGCCACGGTTACTATAATAAACAGTTGTGGTTTGGTTAGGTGTAAGCACAAAAACAATGTGCTTGGTTAGATTTAGGAAAAGATCATGGTTTGGGTTACAATAAGTACTTCTTTAACATTTGACGTTCTTTGTTGTCATGGTTACAATAATGGCAATGTGGTTAACTTTGTCGAAAGGTCATGTAAGAAACAAACCGCTACTTCTACATGGGACTCAAACACTGGTCTCTTGTTTGACATTCCTGTGTTTTGTTGACCCATCCATCCACTGCAACCTCCTGCTAACAGGGACTTTGTAGCTCTTTATACTATGTCACCACTATGGCAGCTAAATGTCACCTAACCATAAAACTTTGGGTCATAATAACCTGCTGCACAGACGACCTACTGGCTCAATTCTCACACGAGAATCATCTCTCCACTTGGAAAATGGATGCTAAGTCTATCTTTCTGTTTGCATTGGCTGCAAAAACTAGCTAGCTAACTAGCCTAACTGGTAATATTAGCTTGTTAGCAGGATGATAATAGCGCTAATAGACCCACTAATGTAAAGATAAACTGTGTGCTGCTAAATACAGCCTTTAATGTACAGTAAAATGTGTCTAAATGTTAGCATACTATCAAGACGTGCATATATTTTTAGTACCAAGGAGTCACCATGTCTTTATGCTCACAGTTGTCGTCTTCACTGAGGCAAGGCTGAAAAATCCAAGAAGACAAATACTGTATAGGCTTAAAAATTCTCTGTTTTTCTGTCTTTTAATTACATTTTATTTCCCCTGTGTAACCTGTTTTTTTGAGTCTTTGCCTGAACTGCAAGCTTCTACTTTTCGAATGGAATACACCCAACAGCAGGGTTGGTCTGAATGTTGAATGATGTAAAGGGACAGGCAGTTTAAATCACTAAAACTTGAGAGCCAATGCAATGTGGGTGTGAAAAAAACATGCTATATCACTGTTCATAGCATATTTGATTATCCAGTCACTGCTGTTTCAGACCAAACGCATTTTACGGAATAGTTTGCACAAGGAAGTGCACAGAATGAAGAGCAGAACAAAGCAGCTAACCAGGATCCTGATATTATTAAGTCTTCTTTGTAATGCCCTCCATGCACCCTGACCGCTTCCCTGTGACTTTCGTGCCGTACAAGAACATAGCAAGTCAGGTGGAAAAAAAAAATTGCCAGTGTACATAATCCATGTAGCAATTACCTCAAAAACCTAGTAAGTAAAATAATTTAGCACTTAATGAACATTAGTGTTAGGAGACAGGGGTACCCCCAAATTGTCACTAATAATTTCTTTTCATGATTTATTTGAATAATTTTGAATACATTTTTGGGAGCCTGAAGAGGGGGAATTAACTAGCTTTTCAAAAGGAAATAAGCTAAAGAAAAAGAGGAAATTCTGAAAAAGAAAACACAGTCATTGTTGCCGAATCTTGCTGCCTCTCAGTTTTGCCTTTGTGACCCCTTGCAGCGCTCCTGTCACCAGGTTGAATCACTTATTTATCCTATCCCAGCGTGCACTGTACAAAATGGCTTATTCACTTGTGAATATTTCACCAGGACGCAGATAGGTGCAATTCTGTCCCTAGAATCTAACCATAATAATATGATATTTCAGTTGATGGTACCACTTCTTCTGTTATTCTAATACATTGTAGTTTATTGACATCATAAAAGGACAGGCTGAAAATATTGTTCTGGGAGAAAAAAAAGGAAAGCTGGAGCAATAAAAAGACAGACACAGTGCTGCAGAAGGTGAAGAGGCTGTTTCTTTAGATGGACAAAGAAGGAGAGGCAGTGTGCAGCAGTAAGAGAGCAAAATGCTTCATAGCCTCGGGGGTGTGCGCTGCTGAAAGAGACAGCCTAATGGAGGGTCCCTGTGAGGAGTGTTGACAGTCTGTTTGCTTCAACCCAGTCAGCAGCTCTGCATACAACCACTGAAAGCAGGTGCACTGTAAAATCAGAACAGGGGAGATGTTATTCTTGCAAACAAATACCTCCTAATTAAAGGTAAATATACATATTTAATGAGACTGAAGTGGTCTCATCTTCACCACCTGTAGGGGCGTCTGCATAATGTCCATGCTGCACTAATTATTGGCAGAAACACCGCAGGCGAGAAACACAGAGACAATGAGAGGGTGAGTAAATCCATCCAATATTAGAAACCTATCATTTGGTCCGTGCTTTTACTAATAATACTTTGTGGTCGTGAGGTTTCATGAACAGCGGTAGTTTATGTTTATTCCCCCAGTGCAAAGCTCAGAGAATGTATCCAAGTTTTGACATAAGCCATTATTGTGTGGAGTGCTTAGAATGTGGGTCACATACCGGAGCAGTAACCTTGGAATCTGGGGGAGAAAATAAAGGCCTCTTTGATTCAGAAATTCACAAGAGGACCAGTACATAAACAGAGGATTCATCTCTCAGACATATGCATCCATAATGCATGAAGATGAAAAAAAAAAAATTGTGGACATTCATAAATAGATTTCCAGCAAGATGATATTTGAAAGCAGCAAAATTAATATCCCTCTCTGTATAAAATACACATCAAAGATACGCCTGGAAAAATCTTGAATAAAAGTTTAGTGGCCGCATTCTGCCTGACAGGTACACAGTTAACCGATTAGAAATAATGCAACATTTTTTGGCGCTTGCATCCATGGCACCCAAAAGCATTTTGTCCTCCTAAGGCAGACCTGCCTCAGGAGTAAGTGTGCACAGCAAGATAGTGACTGCAGCTCCTTTAAGGCCCCTGTAGCTATATTTTTAAGAAGAGCATTCTATTTTAAGCAAACCACCACTGAGGTACGCTGCATGCTAGTCAGTGCTGGATGTCAAAAAATACCCAAGCTATACAGTACTCTGTGGGCTCTGCCATCACTTTCACTATTTTCCTTCCCACTTTGCTGCATAAGAGAGAATATTTTGTACTTTTGAAGAAAGCAAAAGTAGAAAAAACCCATTCATATTTTGCCCAATAAAACATGGTTCAAGAAGAAAAAATTATACCTGTAATTCAAAGAAAGCCATGTAGGCAGTAATCTCTGTCCTGTAGGCGCGGTCAGACCTTGAGAGATCTTTGAAGGATTACATTTGCTGTTGGTAGTGCAATTATTTCAAATGAAACTATTTCAGCCTTTAGAACTACTGCACATATAATAGCATTGGTAATGACTTGCTTACAAGTGACTGGACTGCAACTGCTGGTTTCCAGTAGGTGTTGATCAGTCCTGTACATCGGCTTGGATGAGTTTTAGCCCCTTCCCCTGTACAGAACAGTTTTAACTCTGGAAAGTTGGTCAGCTTCCCCACAACATTTTGATTGAATTAAGGTCAGGACTCTGACTCGGCCATTCTCAAAACAATGACTTTATTTTTCTTTAACCATCTTTTGGTAGAATGACTTAGGGTGTGCTTAGGTTCTTTGTCTTGCTGCCTAACCCACATTCTCTTCACAGACAGATTTTCCTTTAGAATTCACTGGTATAATTCAGAATTCACTGTTCCATCCATGATGGCAAGCCGCCCTGGCCCAGATGCAGCTAAACAGGTCCAAACCATGAAACGACCATGTTTCACAGATGGAATGAGGTCCTGATGCTGGAATGCAGTATTTGTCTTTCTCCAAGCATAATACTTTTCGTTTAAACCAAAAAGTTCTATTTTGGTCTCATCCATCAACGTAACATTTTTTCAATAGCCTTCTGAATTGTCCACATTACCACGAGCAAACTGCAGATGGGCAGCAATGTTCTTTTTTGGAGTGCATTTGTTAGAAATAAGGTTTTCAGCACCCAAACACAGACAAACACAAAGCCAGGTGAAGATAGGTCAATAACCTCAAGGTCCAAAATTTACTGAATAGTTGGCAGTGACTAAACACAGCTGATCCAAACTTAGGTGGTGAATGGAAGGCGATGTAAAGGGACAGAAACTGGAGCACAAAGAAACACCAAGGGAACTGAACAGAAACATGAGAAGTCACCAGAGAAACTGAACAGACCCAGTGACAAATACTGAGAGGAACACAGAGACTTCATACACACAAGCAGTAAAGGAGACACAGGTGTAACACATTAGCGTGGAGCAAGTAATCACAAAGGCAGAGAAACGCACTAAGGCAGGAAGCAGAGCAACCACTGACACACAAAGAAATAATTTCAAAACAAAACAGGAAGTAATGAATAGCTGTGTTCCAATTTAGGGGCTGCATTCTTCAGAGGGACACGGCCCTTCGTAGAGTCTCTTAAACCTGAGGCCGGACCGAAATTACACGGTCTGGTCTACAGAGGATTGCTTTGCGTCACCAGCTGTGCCTTTACTGTTGCGTCGCAAAGCTTAGCTCCTGTCGTCTAGCAACCTTGACAACATGTACATTTTTTTCAGAAAAAACTTGAGGTTTTAAGCCCTGTGGTTTTAACAATTGTTCCGTTAGCTGTTCAACTGAGCTGAAACCCACTACTTACATTTAAAAGTGTAATCCTCAGGCTCTCTGTCAGTGTTCTTTGCTTTCATTACTGGTGCAATGAATCTTGGGATAGGTTAGAAAAGGAAAAGGATGCATTTCTCTGCTGCATTTGAAGGAACCTTCGAAATGGGACAGCATTGTCACGCCGTTGTGACGCAGTCGGTCTTCAAATGTAGAATGCGGCCCCTGGATTGGGACACAGTCAAAGTCATAAAGAGTCACTTAAATGGGCAGATCATCACAGAATTCTCTTCTGCTTTGTGATATTTTTCCCAGCAAACTTGTAGCTGCATATCTTCCCTCCCAGCGATAATACACACTCACTTTTTCTCTTGGCGGCATTATATTTGAAGTGGGTCTAAATCACTCAACCTGTTTTTTCTGACCAGGTCCCACTGTTCCTGCAATGTTCTTTTCTCAACACTGTATGTTGTTTGAGCTCCTACAGCTGTATAGGTGCATATGGTAGGTAGATCCAGGCTAGCCCTGTTGCTGCTAGAGTGCAAAGTCACTGGGATGATGACTCGGGCACGCAGGAGGAGAAATGTGGCACACAGCCATTCAGTGAAAGGACATTTGGATTATGTCATTGAAATAAAAACCTCTTTAGTCTCCTCCTTTTGGTCTACAAAAATACTTAGATATTTTGTTCAAGTTTTTTCCGCGTCTTGTCTTCATCATGGGAATACAGGATGTTGGCAAATATATTTCGTCACAGTTTTAACATTATTAACATGTTTATTATCAACATTATTGAGGGGTTGTAAATAGACATTAGAAGGACCACAAGCCACAAAGGTTGGGCCCACTCATGTAGAGTTACTGCAGGTTAGCAGATAGGAAGCTGTATACTGAAGTATCCGAGTCTTAAATGCAGGACTGTTGGTGTGCACATTAAAATGCTAATTTTTAGCATACAGTTTGGTGTGATCTTCTGTCTTATAAAGAGAAGAGAGAGACAGACACAGAACATTGTGTATCGGAGGTAAGCCAGCCTCAGTTTTCACAGCCGGCTTGGGCAAACACAGCCAACCAGTCTGCCCTCTGCCAGCCTTTTGTACTCCTTTTTAACTTTCACCATTTATGGCAATGACTAGGAGAGCAGTGTTTTGGCCACCCTTTAAAAATGTATCCCACGAAAGAATATTGAATGCCTTTTTAAATTATAATCAGGTAACTAATCCAATGTATTAAGCTCCAGTTTGGATTTTAAAGTTCCTCCTTTCAGATCATCAACTCAACAACCCAGTGTTTCTCCTATTTCTTTTTAATTGATGGTGTGGTCACACTCTCCACTGCTGGTACTGAGATTTATCCTTTCCACATATGATAAGATTATCCAAATTAGAAAACCATCTGGTGTTTAGTGCCATGCTGTTGATAGTTATTTTTAAAAGCAGTCAAGAATACAAATCAAAAGACAAAAAAAAAAAAAAAGCAGCCTACTTAGGTAAAAATATAATTAACTGAAGGATATGAAAAGTGAAAATGTTTTCTACTCAACGTGTGGCCAATGCATTATGTGTTTGACATGACACAAGTGGTGCTCAGGTAGCCCAAATGCAATCAATCTCAGAAAAGCAGCAGGAGAGAAGCCAATTGCTTAAGTGTTCAGATATTCCGATTGGAGTCCCAGGTGACCGGCGCTGTCAGTAATGAGATATAATATGTGCAGCCCTGCGAGACCTCCATTCACACAATGCCTGGGGAGACAAGAGTTGTGGTGGCATTTGAGATCTAATTGGAAACACTTTCGCAATGAATAAAGGGGGACACTAGGCACTCTTGCCATGTGTGTGACACAGTGAGGCATAACAAAACTATTTAAAAGAGTCCCCAGCATTCGGTGTTTCAGTTTGAAGTCGTCGCTGAAGCAAAATAAAGCCAGCTGTTTAAACAGGAGTTGGTAGCCATGTGTGGAGCATTCCCAGTTATAGAAGATTTTACTTTAATCTCATGCATCATGATTAAATTTTACTCTTCATTTACACCAGGAGTTCATTAGGGTTAGTGAGCTAAATTTCTACTCTTTTTTTTTTGTGTCGTGGAGAGTAAGTTATGAGAATGCAAACCAATCAGCAGTGATCTCTGACAGCGATTTAATATATCTACATTGGTAATCTGTGATTAACATTAACATTAACATTAACATACCTGCTTTTCTCTCATCTGTATACAAATGCTGTTCCATTTATGGAACTCTCTCTGTTACTATAATAGTAACTATATATAAAGATGGATGTAGTCTCTGGATGTAGATTTCTGAAGAGGCGTTCCGAAGTGAGCTGCTTCGCGATCGCCATTATGGCAGTACCTGCAACTCCCTCAAAATGAGCAAAGAGGTGCGGCGCGTGTGGAACCAAGATTTCGGTGCATGCTGGTTTGTGGCAAGCATACGCTCATCCACCTGTCACTCAAAGTGACACATCCTCAATTATGAATAACTTTAAGCCTGTATAAAAGTTTACTATAGAGATCAACTGTTTCTTGTACCAGGCTGCAAACATGTTTATTTCTGCTATAAAGTTTGGCATTTTAACATGGGAGTCTATGGACGTTGACTCACTTTTGGAGCCAGCCTCAAGTGGTCATTCAAGGAACTGAAGTTTTTGGCTTAATTTTTCAGCCACTTGTATTTTACTGATATCTTAAAGAAATTCTTTGCTGTTGTTTTGGAAAACTTGCTTATTTGTTACTGGAAGTTAAATGAGAGAATAAATACAATTCTCATTTGTACCTATTCAGTAAGAAGCTGCAGCCGACAGTCAGTTAACTCAGCTTCGCATAAAGACTGGAAACGGGTTGCTACTGTACGTCAACAGTCAACTCTTCAGCTTGTGTTTAGCACTACTACTTCTGATGCTGAGCTGGTGTTATTGCTTAAACTGAATGCCAGCTGATTTAAAGTAAATCCTCTATATCTAAATTAGCATTCTTTTAGAGTGTCTATTTAGGCAATGTTTAAAGGCAAGTAGAAAGGGCAAAGGTCTTCAAGTATTATTTTCTGTGTGACTGTACACTACATCAATTATTTGTACCTATACATCTCTTTTTCTAACAAACCTAAACTGAAATCCAGCTGGATGCAGCTTCACATGCACTGTATATGTTGCAAACTGATACTGATTATTTATTATTTAGCTGTTGCCTTTGTGCTCACAAATGGTTCTAACACAAGCTTTGCTATCCAGCCAAATCAATGCTCTAAAATAACCTGTTAATTTACCACAGGTCAAACTATCAGTCTGACCCCTCCAGAGACATGGCTACAGTGAGTGCTGGTTGTACCACAAGGAAAATAAAGAAAACATAATGATATTGGTTATATATTTGGTATTAGTCCTTTTAGTAATAGGGTATTCATCAGTTTTTAGTGTCCTCTGGAAGCCATTAGCTTCCACTGTTTTGGACGACTCACAGTGATTTTGTATTTTATATATTCAGTGTATTTCTTTTTATTTCGCTTACTCATTGTTATATTAGTGAATATATTTCTTAATGCTTTTTCGATTTATTTGTAGCTTTTTTTAAGAATGTGATGTACTGTATGTGTTCTCAAAGACAACCAAATTGCTGTTTGTGCTATTTGCAGCGCATTTCTGTATTTGGTTGTGTTGTGAGTATTTACAGCACATGAGTTGTCAAGTTGATGAAGATGTTTGCTGAATTTGCTTGTGTTTTGTCTATTTGCATGTGTTTTCTTAAGTTGCAGTGCGTTGAGCTCTCAGGGCCACAGTAGCCCGGGCCTGTAAATGACAGCTGAAGGGGCATGTTAAGGTTACAGTTTAAAGGCATTACTTAGAGGTAATCACAATGAAATATCTACTGTATGTGGACAACTGCGATAATGTTTTCCCTTAGCATGACTGCTTTTTGTCACAATGACCTCTCTGCACCCACCCAAACAGCTGTTTTTCCAGCTGTCTGTATGATGTGTAGTAGTAAAGCTAACTGTGGTGTTTAAGATTAAAATTACAGTATGACAAGGTTGATGCAGTGATTCCCAGTGTGCTTAAATGTGAACATTTTACAGTGTATTACCAGTGAGGTGACACTTTCTATCACTGTAAGCTATTCTTTATTTCCAACAGAAGTTGGGGCCAATACAGGCTATCGTCCTTTTCATGTTTGTTTTATCACTGTCCTACAAGGAAGCGAGCCAAAACACACTTCAGATTGCATGTTACTGTGCAGAGAACCTCTTTCCTCTAAAGCCCACAGCACTTCACTCTGCATTTCCACCTGTCTATAAACACCATGGCACATTGCACTGTGGGAGGACACTTCCAATCAATTTATGTTTATCTTCTGCTGAGCCACGAGCAGACATTCCTCACATGTTATAGCTCCAGCAGCATTTCCAAAGCCAGCCCTTCTACATCACATTTCATCTCTATCTGTGGCTGTGTTTATTTATTTATTTTTTATCCACTCCTCTGCAGCCTCGCTCACTACGTTTATATTCAAAGCATGCATATACGCACAACTGTCACATGCCTGATTCAAATGCATCTCAGTGGGCATAAGAGCCCAGAAACTACTTTAGGTCTCAGCCTGGCTATTTGAGAGAGTGATGGCCAGGTAAAATGTGCAGCTGCTCTGTTGGATGGATTAAGTGCATGTTTGGGGGCTCATGCTGCTGGGGGAGGGGGCAGAGCTGCTTAGCATGGTGAGACTGGAGGTGGTGACACACGAGATGAGGTCGTGTCAGCGTTCAGGAAGCACATTAAAAGAGCCCGAGTCCTGCTCCAAATGAAGCGTTAGCCTGAAAGAACATAAATGTGTTGTTCAAAGGCCTTGATATCCAATTAACTCACAGACAAAGAGACAAGTGCTGAGGCTTTGGACACCAAAACTATAGCTTTTTTTTTTTTCAAGGTCTTTCTGGTATGCAGCAGCCCTGTCATTTTTAGATGTCATCCTCCTTTGAGAGCAGATTTATGTTTAATATTCTGCATACGACACGCATTAACTTGCATTTAAATGACCTTGAAATGAATTGTTTTCCTAATTTGCATAGCACGCAAAATATAACAGGGTAGTCTATAAAGTATGAAGATCATTAAACATGAATTTTCATATCCCTAATGCTCCACTTTATACTGGGGAGGAATCTTTGCACAAGCACTTATGAGATGGCAGTTGATAAAATCCCGGGCAGAGGAAGCACGAGGGGTTCTCAGCTCACTTCATAAATGGATGGTCTAGTTGAACTTTATTTTAAGTGGACTGAGGTCAAGGCGGCATTTTGCAACCTTGAGCTGGAAAATCAACCTTGACAGAGATTTTTTTCATAGAAGTGCACTTTGCATGAGGACGATTTGATACACTAACAGATGTGTGGTGAATGCAAATGTTTGCATAAGAGGAAAGACACAGATCCTTCAGAGAGCAGTCTGGCAGGGTTTCTTATCTCAAAGGCATCTCCGGGTGGAAATACCATACACAGGTCTCCGCTGATTACAACACATGACATCTACAAAATAGGATGCTTTATCTGAGAGCACTGTGAAAGCTATTATTCCCAACAAATCTGCACTTTTAGATCAGATTCTTTCCCGCTCAGTGCCGCAGAACAGATAGCACTGTCCTTGGTTATCACATCATATTTTTCCCTCCATACATCACAAATGGTTAAATGTCAGATCACATCATTTTGACAGCCTACTCAAGCATTTATAAACCTATTCATACCATCTGTTAGTGCATACAGTATTCTCTGCTAGCCTCGTGTTTAGTACCCTGCTCTGGCCCACAGCCCCCATAGTCATGTTCAACCCCATGCTCCCATTCAGCCATTGTTATTTCCATGGCTTACAGAAGATCCCTTTGGACAGTCAGTTGCCTCGACATCAATGGCTGGAAATGACAATGAGGCCACCGTTGACTGGACAAGAAGAGCTGCTGGTCTGGAAAGCATTCTTGGTGTTTTACCATGTGATATGATTTGACATCTCTGGTCCAATACTAGACAGAAATAAAATGTGGAACTTTGGCTTTTACAATCAGTGCATCTTCCCCTGAGTACAAAGGGGTGGCATCTCACACAGACTCTGACATTAACGGTATAGTGTATGGTAAAACACATGCATGCAAACCTGCATTTGCAAATTTTAAGCAGATGCATGTAAAAGTAAACAATAGTCTTATTAGCCATGCTAGCAGTTCTCTGGGGCTATACTTAGGCAGAGTGACGCTTTTTGCAGCAGTATGATGAAAGACAAGCAGTGCTTGAACAGTTAAAGCTAAAAATAGACATCAATTAGAACGATACTGATATCTCTCCTTACATCTGGTCTCAGAACAGCATTATGTCTCATAAAGTATCTGATATTGCCTGTTTGCTTCCATCATATAATGTTCTGCCCACTTGAGGGGAGTTAACTTGTTCTGAGTTAATGTCTCTGGCAGATAGCTTGACGACAAGCCAATGTATCTACATTTGTGCATGTGCATTGAAGATAATTATGGAATCTTTGTGAGGTGACTAGCTACAGCCAAAAGGTGCATTTGCCTTTATGCGGTGCGGCTCTGGAAAGACTTGATGCGATGCATGCTGGACTTAAAACAATGCATGCTGGTAAGAAAATTTTGTCTGACTTTTGCTGGCCCTGCACAAATTGACCATGTCACATGACATTAAAATCTTACGGGAGCAAGCAAGCTTCATTTTATCAAGTCAAATACTGCAGTTTTTCTACTTCGACCACCCTGATTTGCTCAAGGTTTCAGTGACATGCATAACATGTTCTATGTTTTTATTCTAAGACCTTCAGATCCATATGAGTCACTTTCCCAAAGGTGATGCAGTTTATTTGATCTCATCCTTCTGGCAGCTCATTTTAACATATGGGCACCAACACTGTAGTTTTCATTTCAGGCAAGAAAACTAAAAACAGTTTAGTTCAAGAGTTTGTAGTTCTAAAAGAACTGATGCCCTTACAGGTCATATTTTCTCATCCTTCAGATTTTTTTCTTTTCATTCTCCTGGCAACATGATGGCCCTTGTTTTTTTTCAAAGTATTCTCAAGTCTATAGTTCACAATAAAACTTGTGAGTGTTGGTTGAGCAGGAATTCGCAACCAAATATGTGATTTTTCCCTTACGCACCTTAACTCCTCATCCTTGATGTTTTCATATAACATCACTTAGATTTAATTTCATTTTTCAAAAGACTGATGTAAACTTGTGTCTGACCTGAAAATGTTTCATTGCAACTCTCAAGACAAGAACCGCTCTGTAGTTTTTCTGCAATGAGCTGTGACACAGGTATACTTAGCTCACTCGCGCTATAGGAAGTAAAATGTGTCCAAATCGACAGTCTTTTTATACTACACACCTGCGGTCACTGGCAGGTCACACTGGCTATCAAATCAGGCGAATGTGATGTTGAATGCACCCAAGGTGTTCTTTTTAAGCTATCCTTGACTCAGCTTCCAGCGCGTTACACGTGTGTGCACATGTGTGCGGAGAGTGAACTTGTGCATCATAAAATATCTTTTCTTCCTAAGCAGCAGTAGCAAGTAAACAAGGAAATTATACTGCGATAAGATTTGCTGCTGCTACTGTCATGAAAAGGTATGTTTTAGTCTGGTCCATATTTTAGTCATTGATGTATTAAATAGATAATGGTGTTTTTTTCTGGGAGGAGTGGGGATTACAAAGTACAGCTGAGGCAGATGAGATTGTCATTAGTTTAGCAGGTGTTTGCTGCAAAATACTGGGCAAATTATAATATCGCCGAAATGATTAAGATTCATCCTTTGGTCACCATGAATATGTGCATCAAATTCCATGGCAATCCATCCAAAAGTTGTCAAGATATTTCATTTACCATTAGGATTCATACTCCGGGGAGCATGGAATGTCTGTACAAATTTTAATTTCAATCCATCCAGTAATTGCAGAGAAATTTCAGTGGGGACCGACTGTCAGCCCCCCTGCCAGAAGCATGGTTAAAAACAAGCATACACAGACAAATGTTCATATTCAAAGTAAATGTAAATTAAAAAGCTGAAGCATGAGTGAGAAAGTCAATTACTGTAGTTCATAGTGGTGGTACATAGCTGGGAAAGGAAATGCCACGAAGGACTGGTATATTTTCCCAGAATAAGATACAAAAAAAGAAAAAAAAAGTCAAATGGACATTGAGTGATTCAGGTGGAAATGTCAGCCAAAGTGTGTCTTAAGAAACAGAAGCATGCAACAATGTAGAGTATGTATATTTAACAGTGAGAGAAAGTTCAAACAGCGCTAAAGGTCATTGCAACGTGTCTGGAGGCCAACTGGATGACATCTGACAGTATGCTAATTATACTGCTACTGCAGCTGAGGCTGCAACACCACTGCAGAGCTCTCCAACTGCTTTCAGTGGAGCCACTATAGTCAAGGGGTTTCGTACTTTAAATCTCTACAGTTAAATGTTAACATTTCATTTATGCTGTTTTGTAGTAAATAGTCCTGTAGACAGTTAATGAGAATTCGATTCATTTTACACATTAAGATAAGAGTTTATTCATCACGGGCATTAGTCTGCCTGTGAATAGAAAAAACTGTAAAATGTCTTATGGAAGAATTTTGCCAAGTCTGAGGAAATAACCCTGTAGTGTCATCAGAGTTATATTAGCTTATGCTTGAGATGACACATCTCTAAAGGAAGCCTGTTTTACAAATTGGGGGCTGGAAAAAGACACTACTGGCTTGTATCATGGTTTCTGTTAGAATTTTTGGAGCTTGAGGGAATGAAGGTCAGAATATCTTGTCCCGTGCTGCATCAATTTTGACCATTTGCTTTTAGCCACACTGTGGCAATGTGTGCCTAACCCTAACCTTAATCCTGGCACCACTATGAGGTTGACATTTTAGGTGTTGACTGACATATCTCAACAAATATTAAATGGATTGCTATAATATTTACTACAGTCACTCAAAGTCTCAAAAGGATGAATTCTAAGGACTTTGGTGATCCCCTGATATTTCATGCAACTCAACTCAGCTAATTTTTATTTATATAGCACCTTCAATACAAGTATGTGGCACAAAGTGCTTCAGATAACAAGAAAAAAAAAAAAAAGTTAAAATCTAAAAAGTTTCTGATTGAGCTTTTTATTCTAATACCCAAAGGCAGCATCATTATCAGGACAAGTTTTGAAATTATCCAGGGAAATGTCTGAATATCGCTTGATGGATTGGACAAAGTTTGGTACAGACATTTATGGTCCCCAAAGATTCCTCCTGATGACTTTAGTGATCCCCTGACTTTTCCACTTTTCTCTAGCAGATTTACTTTTCGGTTTTATTATTGGGTAATAATTATTGGATGGTTTGCCACGAAATTTGATACTGATACTCTTGTTACCCCAACTCATCATCTATTGCTACAAAGAGGTAATAAATTCAAATGCTTTGTCAAATATTTGTCAAATAAATGAACATTAACATTGTCATCGTGGGCATGTTGTCTGGTGGCTCAAAGCGTTGAACCACATATTTAAATTTCAGACATAATTTCTTCTGCTGCAGAGGTCAGTCAGTAAATCAGACACAGTGGATGTCTGTATAAATTCAGTATTTTAGAATAGAGAATCGCAGAATTGTATTTCATATTCATGTAAAATATGAAGTATTATGCATTTGGTTTGATTATAACTACATTATGTTCTCGAGTAATTGTTTATACACCAATTAGGCTTAACAGATTTACTTTTCTGTTTCCTTATTGAATAATAATTATTGGATGGTTTGCCACGAAATTTGATACTGATATGTGTTACCCCAACTCATCATCTATTGCTACAAAGAGGTAATAAATTCAAATGCTTTGTCAAATATTTGTCAAATAAATGAACATTAACATTGTCATCGTGGGCATGTTGTCTGGTGGCTCAAAGCGTTGAACCACATATTTAAATTTCAGACATAATTTCTTCTGCTGCAGAGGTCAGTCAGTAAATCAGACACAGTGGATGTCTGACCTTTTTACCCAAGTTGATGTTATTGTGCGAAGTTGTCACATAGTGCTGTAGTTGAGACACGAGTCGTTTATACTCCAACATAACTTTGAGTAGATGGTAAACTGTTGTTTTGAATAATGGAGTGTTTGGCTGAGGAGATCAAGACAGGATCACTGCGGCAGTCAGCCCTATCTCCCACAGGAGCCCCCTGAAAAACACAAACTGTCTGTTAATTTTCTCCCTGGCTCACGCCTCCGGGGTAGAGCAGCATTTGCGAAGCCTACCCTGGAAGTGTGACCTTGGGCCCCGGCCTAGTACTTCGACAGGAGAGGCTAAACAGGTTTTGCATACCAAGAGAGGTGCCTTCTTGTTTTCAGTCCAGTGGGGAGCCACATAATAGCAGACTGGAGCAAGTCGAACGCTCCCTCCCTCCAACTTCCCCTCTGTTTACTTTGTCCTGAACACCTGCTGTCTCTCAGCTTGTAAATTAGAGGGTGCAACACAGGAGCAGTGTACTGTATATGTGGGAGTGCAGCAGCACACAAGGATTAATTGCCAGCACAGTGATAAGAGCCCTCCTTTTCTCTGTTTCTCTCTACCATCTCAGAAGTCCTACTTCTCAAAGCCCTCCAAGCACCACACCACCTCTGCCAAAACACATCAGTGTGAGTGAATGAGGATACAGCTGTGGCGACAGAACCAAAGCTCAGGCCGTCACACTTCCCTGTAATTTATATATTTATCTATTAGATGGACATCTTCTGACGAGTTTCAGTTGAATAAGAGGGAGGGGATGAGCTCTATTGGCTGGAGGGAGGAAGCTACAAAATGAGGAAAATGGGTTGAAAACGTGATTTTCTCACTCGAGCACATCCAACCACGCATCTAATTTGACAACTGATTAAAAAAAAAAAATCTACTCAGTACTCAAATATAAATCCATTAAAGCCTAAACCACAGACCCATCTGAGTAATATGATAGTACTGACATTTTTAAAGCATAACTGTCATGTATGGTAAAGAATATTTACATACAGATTATTTTGTATACTTATGCACATATCTCCAATTTCAAGAACCAATAAAAAATCAAGTAATCCATCTACAACTTGACAAAAATGTGTAGGAAAATCTACATGTTATTCTGTCTTTTTTACATCACAATAGCATAATACAACCTTTTAAGGTTCACATACAGGCAGTAGCATTTAGCATTTGGGTATTATTTTTTAGCTATGCTAGTTGCAGGCCTCTGGGGATGTCAACAACAATCTAAAGGGCTGATTATGTGTAGTGAATGTTAGCAAATGCTAGCATGCTCAGGGTCCCATGTTCCCCAGTTCAACAATCTGTTAACACATATAGAAAAAGGTTCTAGATCAACTGTAGATAAATGCAGAACGAGGCAAAAAGAAATTGCATTAAGTATAGCCTACTAGGCTAGTTATCGCCTCAGGAAGCATTAAGCTGTGGCCATGACTTCAACCGTTTGATGTGGGCCTATTATACTGAGGACCATATGGCAATGCTAAGGAACAGAAAACCTGTTTGATGAGTTCACACAATAGCCCATGTCAAATTAAGAGAATACAGAGCTGGGGAACATCTTTGTCAAGGTAAGCAATTCACTGTGTTTTATTCTCAGGCAGTAATATTAGGTTAAGATGTAAGCTTATGTGCTCAAACTAATTTAAGTGTGGCAACATTTACCTGATGGTGTCCTAACTATTGATTTTTGTGTAAAAGGCTTTTAATTTAAATTTTAAAGTTCAAACTACACTTATGCAAAAGACACTGGGAGAGCACCAATGTAAAACTGCAGAACATAGGAATGACTTGCATACCAACACATTAAAAGACAAAAATAAATATTACCTACTAAATATTAGCATGTTAGCGTTGTTATTGTGAACATGTTAGTATGGTAAAATGCTGATGTTAGCATTTAATTTAAGTGTTGCCAACTATTGAAACAGTGAAAAGTAGTTTAAAGTATTCTTTTTGCTTGATTACATCAAGTACTAACTAGACATTGTATACTGTAACTATACATTATGTATAAGATAAAAAAAAAAAAAGACGGTTAAAAAGTTGCTAGATTTGCTACTAGTTGCCTTAAAAGAAAAAAGTTCACTAAGTTGGCGACACAGCTTCACAGGGCTGCTAGTGTTAGCTGTAGATTATTAGTCTTTTTTTTTTTAAATGCAGCAATTACTATGATCTTTAACTGGGATTCTTTACATATAATGCTAAATAAGTGCTAGTTTGAATAAATTGTTTTCATGATTCTCACTTGAATGAAATAGGAACAGGACAAACATAGGCCTAGTTTCAGTGAAATAAAGCTCCAGTATGAGAAGATAAAGTCGGCTTCATGTATGTGACCAACCGATTAAATCAACAACTTAGCTGCTACCATTGAAAATGAAATAACTTTCACTGTGCCCAGTCTCAAGTGGTGGTGTTTTACTATATTGCCAGAAAACTTGTCAACAGCATCTTTACAACCACTCATAATTTGGATTTGGAAGTATGCACATGTCTAATTTACCAGGACACCCACATGCCAAATATTTTATTTCATTTCTGAATCTGAAATGAAGCATAAACAAACATCAGTAGACATCACTTGCACTTTGAAAGTACATATTCATGTAGATATGTTGAGTTTTTCTTTTTTTCATATCCTGGTCGACATTACTCAGAATGTACGTTTTATTTTATATTCTTCCATTTAACTGCATTCACCCAGGATCCCCGCCGCAAAATAGATGCTGATTAGATGGCACCAATTAAAACCTGCTAGTGCAGAGGATCAGAGTCGAATCCTATAGGTAATTATGAAGAGAGGGCTTATGTCAATGTGTTTTTCATGGTTTGTGTTATTCATTTATCCCTTGTGTAGTGTTCATGTTTATGTGACTCAGCCAATGAAAGCTGGTCTGGTGGACCATCTGCATTATTCTGTTTTTAAATCAAAACAGCCTCAACAATTTATGTAAAAATAGTTAACAGGTGTTTACTTTATCCCAGTAACAAGCAATACAAATAGCATATATGGTTCATATTTGCCATTTACCACTGTTATATTACATTTATGAATAGAAGTACTGTTTGTTTTTTGTGGTGAAATGTAATCCCTGCCCTCCAGATTAGTGCAATCCAGGATGATTTTCTGGATGGCATCCGGGATGAAAAGTTCAAAAGAGGACTTGATGTCCTGCACGTGAGTTACCGCCATCCTTGTTGGCCCTGGTTGCATCCTTATCACATTGGCAGCCATGTGAGGTGGTTAATTCCTTGGGCAAGAAGACCGTTCAATTTCACTGATGGGCTGGTCCTGTGACTGGCTGCTGACGGGCTTTTTTTGGAGCTGGCTGATGGTCAATCTAGTTCCTCTTCTTCAAAGTCACTGTCAGACTCTGAATTGACAGAAACATGATCCTCATATTCTGAAAACTCTTCCTGTTCATCATGTTCCAACGATTCTCTCTCTTCTAAAATGATTTCTAAGGCCCACTGAGCAGATAATCTTCTCGCATCTTGATCGATTACAATAAGGAGCCACACAGGGAAATCTATTTATTTGTTGTGTTCCCACCCCCAATTTGCAGCTGGGATAGAGTGAGACAAAAACTTTCTCTCTCACACACACACACACACAACCACACACATACACACACACACACACTAGGAAGGAGGAGGACAGTGTGAAAGTACAGAGCACCTACAATTTCACCACTTTGATCCCGCTCGGGTCTAGTGGACCCAAACATCACCTATGTAAAAAAAAAAAATGTGTAGGGGGAGGGGGTGTGTGCAGTCATTGAAAATGTGTTCTTTTATATTTTCTTTGCAGAAAATGAGCCAAGGCCAATGAATCTGAGTTTGAAAAAATAATCCAATGCATCATTTTTCTTTTAGTGAACATAAGGGTTATTTATTTTACAATAAATCCAACATTACTGTATTTCCTCAAATACATCTGTTTGCTAATGAGCTCAGGCATGGTCGACACAAGCAAATCAATACTGGCCCCCAAAGACAGGCCAGGGAGAAAACAAGAACGCCTGCTGCCTGTCACATGATGTCAGTTAAGCATAATGCATATTTCTACCATTTAACTTGAAAAATTCAACAATATAATTGTGCTATACTCACATTTGAGTACAGTTAGCTTCTAAGAGAAGTAGGCTAATGCCTGTGGTAATTTGTAATTGGTTGATTTTATGCAGATTGTGTTTTAGATGGACAGGTTTTGTCATAATTCAGATTTCTGCCACCGCAGTACAATGGAGGTAAATGAAATGAGCCATCCAGAGGCATCGAAAAAGAAAAGGAGCAACAGGTCTTTCCACAACAATGTCTTAAAAACGCCATCATTTCAACTGATACTTCTCTGTTAAATAATAATAATACAAAAAAAGTATTATTATTATTATTATAATAAATAGTCTCAGTGAATGCTGTTCTGGTCTGTTTTCAGTGCACCCTAGCATTAGCACCTGTAGCACATTGTCACTGAAATTTCCATAGATATAAGCAGATATTTACATGACATTTTGATTTTTACACCAGCCGAGTTTCCATCATATTACATGATGTAAAGACACAATTTCTAAAACACAGTTTCTAAGATACATACCCGATGTAAAAGATCAGCTGTCTCTGAACCTTTAACAATTCAACCCGAATAATAGACAAGTCCCAATCATAGGCCCTGACCACCTTTCTACAACAAAGTAGAAAAGGTCCCCTTATTCCTAAAATCAAGAACGTTTGCAGCCAGGATACTGACTATGACATTTCTTTTTTACACATCACCTCAACCTCTTTTCTGTGCCTGACAATTTCTGTCCGAATTCACTTTAAAATGACATATCAGACTTTACATGGCCCGGTAATGGATTATTTCAGTGACCGTTTTACTCCCCCTTTTCCCAAATGGCCTCTCAGATCTGGTGGTTCAAGTCTCTTAGCTGTTGCAGAGTTCAGGTGAAAGTGAAGGGGTGATCGAGGTGTTGCTGTACTGGCTCTGGAGCAGTGCATTTGGAATTCAGTTTCATGTCACTGTGTCTGTTTTTAAAACCTTCTTTAAAACTTATTTTTGCAGATTTACCTTTCTGAATAATGGCTGTTTAGCTGTTGCACAATAGTTTTTTTTTTGTCATGCTATCACATCCATCTGTTTTGTTGTTGTGTCTTTTATACAGATTATTTTTTAATGGATCTGTTTCTTTGTGCAAAAGTTGTTTTTTACTTCTTTTGTTCTACAGATGCTTTTAAGATACGTCATAATTTGTAATTTGCTCTTTTCTGCTTCTTGATATTCTGAAAAGTGAAAGTGGTTGTTATTATTGTGACTCAGGACTCAAGTTGTCAACATTATAAAACCCTACAGCTCTAACAATGCAACAATCAGAAGCAGTTTTTATGCTGATACACAACGGCAATTTTGAAAAGCTGGTTGAGCAAAATTCGATTTAAGTGATCCAACACAGCTTGCTTATTGGTGATAATGAGGAGCCTTTTGAACAGTGTGGATTCTTTTCCTCAGATACTCAGTGCAGAAAAGATGGGGCCGCATCAGTCATTGTATTTGATTAAGGGATCGTTTAGCATAGGCAGCATTACAACTTCTCCCAGAATTGATTTGACAGCCCTAAGCCTGCCTCTTTTTGCGGCTCGAGCATCCCATCTGTTTGTCACCTCTTAATATGAACGGAGTCACTCAAGCTGAAAATATGTTGCAAGACTAATATTTACTGGAATACCAGTTATCCTAATGCATGCTAGAGCTAGCAGCATAATGCCTGAACACTGAGCTTATGGTGCACTCTGCATGACAAATATGCGCCGGTGTCAGTGATACATGTGATTAGAAGAGGCGGTCCCTGGAGCATTACACCGTCCTAATGGAGACGCAGTGTGCAGGTCGAAAAAGGCTGGACCGTGTTTGACAGTATTTAAAGCAGCAATGATGATGTGCTGAAAAGTATTGCTTTAACATGGACAGTCAATTCCATTGGCTAACATCATTAATAGGTCAAGGCCACCTAATAGCTACACTCATGTCTCATTCATCATTTTAACCCCTTAATTCCTGAACATGGGCCAGCAGCTGCGCCTCTCGATTCATTCATCATTTAGCAGAGAAAGATAGGCCGACACTGGCTGCACATGAACAATACAAGTCAACACTTGGCATGTTAATTTTATATGATGGTCTCTTTTTGGTGGAGAAAAGGGATTAGAACACAAGTTACTTTCCCGAGTGCACATTACTCAGTTCACTGCAGCTGAAAATGGTTAGTAGTTAATCATCTGAAAATTGATTTTGAATTTTTTCCCCCAGACTTGCTGGCTTGAAAACTTCACTGAGCATTTTAATGTGACTGTCATCAGTGCCTGGAAAAAGTGTTGTTACTGCACTGGGCCTTAAATTGAGCCTTTCAACAGACCAAGGGGATATCGAGACCTGACAACGGCAAACCTCAAACCCAGAGGCTCATCTCATATTGAATTATTTACAGGCAAAAAAGAAATCAATTTTCAAAGGTAATGGCAAATCTCTTCTCCTGTCCTCTGAAGTACAGTCGCCGTATTGTGTATTGTCAGAAACTGTTCAAAATCACATAAATATAAATCAGCATGTGTTTTCATAACAGAGCTATTTGTGTGCTAAGATCAGGGACAATGATGATATTGTTCTGATTCCCTCCTTCAAAGTACAATCCCATTTAATGTGCTGAGAGTGCTGTCAGAACTCTTTTAAAACCACATAAATAAAAATAAGACGAGATTGCTCCATCTAACAGATTCTGCTGCTGCTGATACTCTCATGGTTTTTTATTTCCCACAGTTGAGCTAGTATGTTTTTGTCATGTTTGTGTTTACTGAGGCAGACTGCAAATAGTTTCCACTCCTGGTTTTAACATCTAATCCTGAAAGATCGAAAGTCAAAATAGCGGAGAAGGTTTTTGCACTTAGCTGAGGTTGAAAAAGTTGGTGTATCAATAAAAGTAACATGTTGACAAGGTACAATGGAAACAGACACAAACGTCCACTGAAGCTTCCGCTCCATTGAAGAGAAAAAAAACAAAGATCTGTGGAAGAACATGAAAAAAATGACTGACACAGCTCTTAAAGCTTTTTCAAACTTTATTTGACCTAAGGAATATAATTCTTTTCATGGTGTTTGTGATGCTCAGAAAAAAACCAACCAACAAACAAACCAAAAAAAAAAACAGCCTGCTAGAAAGAATGATAATCCAGCTGTGGCTGTTCTGTTTGCATCGAAACCTCAAACAGAAACCTTTTGCCAGGTATGAATCTCATGTTAATAACAGGTGAAAAATAAGATCATACAGTGAGGTAGGTGTCTCGTCTAGATTGCTTTATTATGCAAATGTGTCTAAGTTTAATTAACCATGTGTGGGCCTGGTGCATCCAAGCATCTCACATGTCAGGTGTACACATGAACTCATACCTAGTGTGGCAGTGTAAGAGACACTGGGGCTTGAATGAGTAAACGTTATCACTTTGGGGACAAGTGAAAAAAATTTTCCCTTTTGTCTCTGAATTATAAATGGAGGAATGTGTCAGTGATTTTTATCTAAGCGTGAGGGATCGGAGTGTTAATTAATTAAACAGCCCTGTCTCTTTACTCGGATCTTTAATTACAAGTGAATTAAACAATGCCCAATGTGAATTATGTCTAATCAGAGGAATAGATTTCACCAATTAAAGTGCCCTCCAGTCTGGAGGTGAGAGTAAAAATATGTCGCGGACTCGCTCATAAATCCAAGTATTGATTTGAACGCCGAGGCGGGGTGATTCAATAAATATACCTCAGCCCTCTCTGTGCTTTGCAATGTCAATTCCCATACACAGACAGAGACAATGACTGGGAACCATTTAGCTGACTGCTGATAGCATCAGGAGCTCAGAATATTGTTCTTAATGTCAGAGAAGTTGCTGTGACTTTTGGCGTAAAAGTTTTAATGGGAGACCTTGGACAGCATCTTTTTATATTCATTTTTATAGGGAACACTGTAGCATAGACTGCTGGAGAATGGAGAATGTGATATAGTATGAGACTTTCTTTTACATTTAATTTTAGAATGTGAGAAATGAGATACTAAACTCGGTGAGGAGGTCGGTAAATGTACCATTTTAGTTTCTTGTGATTGCGATTAGGGGTTAGAGAATATAATATGTGACCTCAAATGTAGTTTCACATTATAGGGGTTATTTTCTCAACACTATGCATTGCACTTTTGGTTAAAATAAAGGGCTTAAACGTTAACTATCGTGGGCGTGGAGCGCGTACCACGTAGGCTTAGTCCTAACCGCAGCGCCCATGGGTTCAGGTCCGACTGCATGTCATTCCCTCTCTCTCTCCCTGACTTCCTGTCTATCTCTCATGTTCCTGTCAGAATAAAGGTAAAAATGTCCAAAAAAACTAAACAAATCTATCATAAAAATGCACACATTAATGACGGTAATATAAAATATGGACCACAAATAATGTTTTTAAGGTAGATAGATAAATAGATAGATAGATAGATAGATAGATAGATAGATAGATAGATAGATAGATAGATAGATAGATACTTGTGTCCATTAGTCATTGTTGATAATAATAATAATAATAACAGTTAATAATAGATAAACAGCATATTGTAATAGTTGTTTAATTTCATGCATTGTGTGTCATTTAATTGCAGCCAACACAGGGATCTATAATATGTCAATTTATGTGTATTTCAACAGAAGCAGTCACTTGATTTTATGATTATTTGCATTGTAGTTGCAGGTAGGATTTTATTTCCCTGTGATTATGCTCTTTACAGTTGAACTGTTTCAGTGAGCGTGTTACTTCTGATGTTTGATGGTAATGAGATGTCAATGTGGATGATGGCTTATAGGTACAGTACATGTGTTTTTTTAACAGCTATAGATAGCCGTTACTCTACATAATGGTAGTGTGAATTTAATGCTGCCATTGTTGGAGGCCTTACCTGTTGCGTTCAGTGAAAATGCAACACTGACAGGTCTTAATGATGGTGGAGCAGTCAGAGCTATGATACAGAAACAGGTGATTAGTGTTTAACTACAGAAAATGAGGGTGTTACACATGGCCGCCCTCTTTCACAACGCATACAATTAAAAAGGGAAGAGAAGCATGTGTACAAATAGCTTTGTAAATGTGACAAAAAAGAGTAAGTGTGGTTATTTCTGTCTTTGTGAGAGCACAGGAGTACAGGGGTTTGAGTTGTTAGTCCAAAATACAACACAATTCAACACAACTTAAAACCAAAGTGCAGCGAACTGTGGTGTCATGGCTCCTGTTGGATCCTATAATCTTTATGTGTATATACAGTACAAAAAGATGGATTACATTGGCCAAGGGGATTAAACACACAAGGATCAACATGTGTGTTTAGAGCTTAGATACCAACATTCAGATTATTTCAAAGTGTTTTAGCAAAGAGCATAAACACCACTGTTCTGTCATAGCATGTTAGCCATAATGTAAATATAGTATATACTGAGGAGAGCGCTGAACCCAGAACGGACCCTTGGAGGATATCACAGAGACGATCTGAACTCTGCCGTGACCTCAGATAAAGTTCCGTGCGGCAGATAGGGAGAACGCAGCCTAAAGCAGTGGTGGAGATGCCAATCCAGAGAGTAGGAGTGAATGATCGTCTGTGTCAAAAGTTGCACTAAGATCCACGAGAACTAAAACAGGATTTTCCACCTTAGTTACTAAAAGCAAGTCATTCATCACCTTGAGAGCAGCTGTCTCGCTGCTCTGAGGGGTCATGAGAGGAAGACTGAAATTTCTTCAGAGACTATTACTGCTCAAAAGAGTAACTATTCAGTTTGATACTTCTTTTTTTTTCAGAGAACCTTGGGCTCAACGGCAATATAGAGATTAGTCAGTGGGTGATTAAGATTAGATTTGTTTAGCAAAGATACAGAAGGTATTATACATTTAAATTTTCTGCAATTTAAACAAGGCTGCCTTTGAAACACACACACACACACACACACACACACACACACACACACACACAGTAACATCAGTGATGAAACATCAACAACAAAACCTAAAAACGATGTTTCAAGGAAAACCGATGAGAGAGATGATAAAAAATTCCCCCGAGCACAAAACACATGCAAGAGAGAAAGCACAGACATTAAGGGAAACACAAATCAAACAAAACAAATCCAGAAATGCAGCAAATACCTGAACAAATAGGGGAAAACACATGCAATGAGAATTGCTGCTGGGCTCAATTAGGATAAGCAGCAAAAACATATCTCTAAACAGACTTTGGTGGTGGTGGTGGGGGAAGTGTAATTGACAGTGAATGTAGTAAAATATACTCCTATTATCTAATCTCTTTTGTATATTAAAAAATAAAGCTAAACTAAATACAGACCGCACTGTCTGGTATTTATTTAAATATGTGTTGTGATATAGCTGTACATATTGTTCCACAGAGGCAGTGCTGTCCAATAAAACGTTTTAATTACGTATTCATTGGTACCTTTACAAACAGGCATTCTTCGGATAAACTGACCATATGTTAGAAATCTAAATGGGTTATTGAAGAGAGATTGGCGAGCGAAAGTATCTGTTTTGTTTTACAAGGAGAGATTGAATTTTGATTTAAGAATAGAAACTACACAGGATGGCGCACGATGAGCCTTTCATTAGAAGAAATATCAATCTTTTTCTAGGAATTTTCCAACAGGAGCAAGAAAAGAAAAGGACAAATAAAGAAAAATAAAGAGAGCAACCGGGGGTTAAGAGTTACCAAGGTTACCAGCATCAGCACAAATTTTAATTGGGTTGAGTTTAGTCTTCATTTGAAAAATACAATGTGATAATTTACCCTGTGCTGGGGCAAGTTGTCACAAATGCACATTCTGTACTTAACCATTTAACTCTACAGTAAAGTGAGGAGTAAAAACCTAAAGATTACACATTTGTGCACAAGGATTTATTATTTGATCCAATATGGAAAACGAGAGACTGCTGAGACCAAGAAACTGAAGCCCAGTCTCACCTATTTGTAACATTGCTGCTTATCCAATCGAGCCCATCACATCCGCAGTTCTTGTCTCGTGTGTGTTTTCCCCATTGGTATGTGTTTTTGGATCGTTAACAGGAGCGCTGTCATTCCTCTGGTCCGATACTTTGGTCTCTCCACAACTATTGATTGATCAGTTCAGAGCAGACATACAGTGCATGGCCCTAAAAGGATGAATCCAAATGACTGCGGTGATTAAAAAAGTTAAGGTTACTACTTATTCAGGACATGGGTTGATGACAAAATATTTTGTCTAATGAAACGTCGTCTCGACAGTATGGAATCTAGTATAGTATCTATTTTACAGTTGAAAAATCAGGTGCGCTCTCAAGTGGACAAATAATTGTGACACTGTTTCTTATTGACCATTTCTATACAGTAATGGTAAATGGCATAAATATACAATAATATATACAAAAATAAAGACGTTTTTTTTTTCATATTCACTGCACCATTCACAGTGCTGCTTTTTAGTATCACTGTGTCAACATCGTGTGTAAATCCTTTCATTTTGCCTCCCTGTCATGTGGCTGAGAGGCCAGGAAGGGTTGAGCGAATCAGTGCCTCAGACAACGCATCAGAGGTCAGACATATGTGACAATAGGCCTATATGAGGAGAAGTGTGAATGAATCTTCAGTTCATGTGGAACTGTGGACAAATCGAGGGTTATTTATCGGGTAGTAAGAAAGAACATTTCTTTGCGGAGCCTTGTGCATCATGGATGTCTTTTAACATTGTGCAACACGCAACACGCCACAAAGAAGGTCCAACCTTCTGAGGCTGTATTGTGATGATCCACCTGACTCATCCAAACATCTGAGGAACATTTTCAGCTCACTGCCTGTGCGTAAGAAACACAGATGTATGCACATTCTGCGCCCGCCTATGTAAGTACATATCACTCTCTCTAAATGCTCCTTACAATAACAGTGAAATACTGCACCAACAATGTGGACGCTGGATGGGAAAATGACACCTGCGTCAGTCTGACACTAGCAAAGACATTGTGTTTTGCGCTGCTTGGCGCCGAGTGTAAGATAGAGCCCTGCGTCATTGATGTGTTTTAAAGCCTCAACTCTAAAACTGAGGGAATTAAAAAAACTTAAAAACACAAAATTATTTAGTAAGGTGGTGTTTAAAAGGGAAAAAGATTTGCTGTTCTTCTCTCTCTCCTCCTTTACAGGGTTGTCAGGCTCCATTACAGTAGGAGACAACTTTCCAACCTCACCTCCCGGAGCACTTGTGCTGCTCTACAGCACACCAGTCACCAGCCATGCCTTTGCTATCTAATGCATAATTTGGTGCCTAATTTGACAGTCTTCACTTCAGCCTGTTTTGCCTGTAGCTTCTCAGTCAGCAGAACAAGCTCTGCGTGTATTGCATGCTATTTTTATCTGAGTGCACATCTCTTGTTGATAGGTAATTGCTGAAACCCTTCGTCTCATCACCATCTGAGTCTGGGGGCCTCGCATTGTATTGTAACCTATTTCTTCTCACTGAGGAGGGGGATTTTTATTTTTTCCGTCCAATAATAATGTGTTCAATAAAATATAAAAATAATAATAATGAATAATAATAATAATAAATAAAAATAAATAAAGTTTCTATTTACGGTTGAGAAAAGGTCCCTCGAGAGATGGAGAAAATTAGAAGCGGAGTGTTGCCCTCATACTGTATTTCTGCATCTCATTTCAGAAGCCAGTCCAATAACAAACGTGAGCCCTTCATGGGGAACTATTCAGTCATGTGATTATCCTTTTACAGTCAAGAACCGAAATCCTCCCCAATCCTATTTGTTGATATCCCCCGCCTGTGCCTGGCTGAAGAAATATGAAATGCAACCTGGGAAACAGGATCCAGTAAAGTTTCTGCTCTCTCCAGTAAACACAATGCCATTATATCTGCCTGTAATGAAATCGACCAGCAGAGGTTACTCAGTCTCATCTGCAGTCATTGCTGGCAATCTGGAGATGGACTCCCTGCACACATTCACTGTGTTGAGTGTTTTATCAGCAAACAATGATTCAATGCTTTGTGGTCTACCACAAGCTGGGCTTCTCACACATCAAGTGGAGTGCTATTAGAGAACACTTGGGGTGAGGAGAGGGGTGGGGGTTGGCGCCTCGGGACAAAGTCTCTTTGCACCGCAGGAATTGTGCTGACTGAGCTACTCTGATAGACGCGCCATGTCTGTATTCGGAGCTCAGAGAGGTTCGGGAGTGCTGGGTGACAGCAGCAGTGTTTGCCAAGTGGGGAAAGGCCGGTGCAGAACAAATGCGCCGCTTTAGAGCGATGGCAAAGACTGAGAGCTGGTTCTGTTCGTCAGACTCCCAGGCTTGGGTTAAAATGAAATACATTTTTTTGGGGGGAAAAAGCCATGTAATATACAGATGTGTGACATATTAAAGGAGAAAGACAAATTAACCTGAATGAATGAGTGGAGAAATATAAGAAATGCAGATGCTTCCACACAGATGCACTTCATGGTACAATTAAGCAATTAAGATCCAATCATGCTCTCTGGCTTGTAGAAAAATGCTGAGCAGGCCCAGTTGATGCTGATTTTGTATCAAGATGGAAAGAGGAGAAGTTCTAAGTGACTTTGAAAGAGGGTTCATTGCTGAGCCAAGAATGAGTGCTGGTGTTTCAACAGGAACAGTGACTAAAGTGACATCTGCATTTAGATCTACGGGAAATTAAACCGTGATTAAGTGATGGATCAACTCTGGCACTGTCACCACCTCCGCAGGTTAAAGTATTTACCAATTAACATCAGCATGTTTTTTGATCCCTCACTTCCCTCACTGCTGTCTGACAGTGTTGTCAGACAGCAACATTTAAACATTCCTATTATTTGTTGTTGATTAAGTCTAACATAGAAATAGCCACACAATGCTGTACCTGCTACTATTGTGAAAATTCAGACCTGATGTGAACCATCAACAAAGTTAAAGCGAGCCTCATAAATAACTATATTGGACTGTATAAACTACGTTAATTTCAGCAATTTACAACACTGGAAACATGTATAAATGAATGTAATAAATGGATTAATTAGATTAACTATTGAAATAAAAAAATATAATTGTGGATGAAGTTAAAGCTGGATTTCACTGTTATATGTTAAGTTTGCTTAATAAAAAGAAGTAGTTGAATCAACAGTGCAAGTATAATCATTATTCATCATGAGTCCTAATGTGTGAGACAGTTAATATTTATGTGCTCCAGCAACAATCTCCCTTGAAATAAGTGATGCTGTTTGAACAGCATACTGATATTAACTATAATGGCTGAGGACTATGAAATATGAACTCTAATGTTTTAACTATTGACAATTTGTTACAGCTACAGTGGAGTCCAAAAGTCATGCGATTGTATGTCTGACACGGGGCAGAGAGTGTAATACGACTGAGGGTGTAGAGAACAAGGAAGAGCAGAGCTGATCAGACTGAACAATGTTATTGCCACAAGTGTTACATTAAAAAATATTAAATTATAATATAAGACACTGTGTGTATGTTTGGGAAGAGAAGATCTTCATGTGTTGACACTGCAGGTGGAGGTGGTGCAGGGCCTCCATCATTGCTGCAAGAGGTTGTAGGTGTCCCCAAAGATCCAGGCCTTGGCTGGATGGAAAAAAACATTAGAGAGAAATCATATCAATATCATATTGTAGAGTACAGAGAAAAAGACAAAAGAAACAGCACTCTGATTAGATGATCACAGATATCTGAAAATACATTATTCCCTCAGCTTAGTTGTAATAAACAGTCTGCTGAACCGTTTTACATGAAATAACAATAGAATAGAAACTAATACTCAGTTTGGTGTCATTGTGCAGGTGCACGTGTCATGATGGTTCTCAGCTCTCAGTGATGTTCTTTATTCTGACAGAGACAGAATCATTTCAACAGATGTTTTGACTCCTGTCATCAATAATGAAGTGAACAAGAGCTGAAAACTAGCCGACTAACACTGAACCAAACCAAACCAAACACGACACACACGTCCGCTGCTCTGCTCTGTAACAGTTGAGACAAAACAGTTAACTGTAATAACAGGATCGTTTGACAACCCACTGTCACTGTTTACACACAAGTTCTGAAACGTAACCTTAGCTTTGCAGAACTCATTTTAAAACACGTTATAACATGTTTTCCCTCGGTCTATGGTTTTAATACAAGCGTTTGCACCACACAGTTATCTTACACACAGTAACTTCAGCTAATATTACAAGGTTTCTCCTCATATATGTGATATTTACCAAATGTGGACATGTATGCAATTAGCTACTTAGATTAAAATAACTACATCCTAAACTAGTTATGATCTTTGTTGTCATGGTTACAGTAATAACAACGTGGTTAACTTTGTTGCATAGTTATGGATAAAAGAAACAACACAAACTACTACTTTCACATGCAAATCGAACATCGCCTTCTTGTGTCGTATTCCTGTTTTGTTGACCTATCCATCCACCACAGCCTCCTCCTCACCATGCCGATCTACTAGATATACTATATGGATATACTACATCACCAGACTTTTTTCTTTGCTCCTGTCATACTTTCTACGGCCTCTAGATGTCGCTTACCAACGAAATATAACTATGGCTCATAAAAACCTGCTGCGCACATGACCTCAGGGCTGTTTCTTTACAGGACAGTCTCGTAAACAGGGTCTGAAATTGTGGTTGAAAGTCTTCATTTGATGAACGCGGTGCTCGTGCATTAGCGCCATATGTAAGGAAAAAACAGAAGAGCAGCTCTTCTTCAGATGACTGAGAATGTCAATGCAGGACATGATCACTGTGTCAGCAAGAACAATTACATAGAGAGGGACATTAAAGTAGGGTTGCAGAGCATAAACCCCACATTACAAAGATGAAAGCACATTCAAAAGTTCAGTGGTGTAAAAACCACAGGCACTGGTCTATAGAGATGTGGAAAAAAGGGATATGGTCGGATGAGTCATCCCTCACTATGTTCTCCTTAAGTGGGCGAGTGCATGTGTGGCGTACACCAGGAGAACAGTACAGCTCTGAATGCTTGGCCCCTACAGTGAGGGGATCCGGTGTCTGTTATGCTGTGCGAGGCATTTTGTTGGCATGGTTTGGGTTCACTTGTCGCCTTAAGGGGAAGGGTGACTGCAAATCAATACAAAATTGTTCTGAGTGATCACTTTTATGCACTGATGAAACATTTCTCTCCTGATGGGAGCGGTCTCTTCCAGGATGACAATACCTCCATCCACAGAGCACGAGGGGACACTGAAAGGTTTGATGACTGTGAAAATGATGTGAGCTGTGTGAGTAGTGGGAGATTTTGGACCAATGTGTTGGACAGCGCTCTCCACCTCCATCATATACGTACATGGTGGCCTTACTAATACACTTTAGCTGCGTCTAATTCAGGGGCCACATTCTTCAGAGGCTGCATTGGAAGAACAATTGTTTAATTTCCAAGGCTCCTTCAAATGTGACGGAGAAATGCAGGCTTCTTTTCCTGGGCAAGGAAGGCACCAATGGGTGTATCCTTTGTGGCTCAACCTATCCCAAGATTCATTGCATGCCGATAATGAAAATAAAATGGCAGCAAACACCAACAGAGAGCCTGAGGATTACTCATTCAAATGTAGTATTGGGTTTCATGCCTTTATTGACAGTACAGTGGAGAGAGACAGGGGAAATGACATGCAGCAAAGAGCCGTGCGATGCGGGATTCGAACCGGGGTCAACTGCAGCGAGGACTGTAGCCTCTACACATGGGGCTGATGCTCAACCAACTGCGCCAATGGACGCCCCAATGGTACAACTCTTAAAGAACCAAGTGGCCCTAAAAATTGCCTTTTGTAGTGGTTGCTAGATGACACGAGTGGCGCTTTGCGACACAGTGGTAAGTTCGAGCACAGCTGCTGACGCAAAGTAGAAATACTCCGTAGGCCAGATCGTCTCATTTCAGTTCACCGACACCTTCGTACATTGCGTCCTCCAAAGGATGCCACCCCTTCCTTGGGACACAGCTTTTATGTTGTATTTTTTGTCCCAGTCTGAAGCTGCACAGTCCTCATACTCCATCTCACTTAGTTTATTTTTATGTTAAATGTCTGCAAGCTCCAAATATGACTTTTGACACATGCACTTGAGAATAATATATGGAATAAATTTGAGTGCAGCCAATCCTTTTTGAAGTTGCACTCAGACAGCAGTACAATACAGTGCAGAACAATGTTTTTTGTCTGCAGCTGCCATTTTATTTGACCTTGGAAAGTCTTGTGAAAAAGACAATTGACCGGCAGACATAAAAAAACAATCTTTGCCACAGTTTGGTTCCCCATATTGACCTGTGGGTGAACTTTACTTTTCCACCCAAACTCTCCCACATAAGACTGCAGTTTTTAACAGTTAAAAAAAGGAATACAAATGCAAAAAAATCAAGTTTCATAAAGTCTTATGTTTACTCTCAGTGGGGTTTATCAGCAGTTCAAATGGAAAGGTAGGTGCATATTATCCAGGATGAATAATATGCACTACATGTTCTTCAGAAGTTTATTTATATATTTTCAGGTAAGAACAGATAGGTAGTATTAGGCCTGCTGACTTTGTCAACACTTGGTAGAAGGATGTCAGATTCAGTACCTCACATGCAGACAGTGAAATCCAGTAGTTTTCAGTCTTTGTAAAAAAACAAAATGGCTACATCACAGCCCCAGCATGCAGGTGAGATCAGTTTGATGGCCACACTTACAGGAGTGAAATTGCATGAGATTGTGGGTCTTTGCAGGAATCGTGGATAGTTTTTAGGTACATCGATATTCACTGCAAGCTTTGCATCATCTCAGTGTATACTAGTGATGCTGTTTGATCATATTTGCCTTCCAGGTGAAAGTACACTCGCAAAACTACAAACTACCCAGAGGGACATAAAGTGATGTGAGTAAAAGGTTTCATCGCATGGGGTCAGCAACCATTCTCTCAAATCTCTCTGTCTAAACCTACCACATATTCATAAATCGCTTTTTAAACCGCAAACTGTTCGTGGCATTTTTTTTTTGATTTTTGATTTTTTTTTTTTTTTTGTGCACTGGGTTTTTCAAAGTGTCTCTTAAAAGTAACCTGATATTAGAGAGACCAAACTCTGCTTTTAGCCTTTGATTTTTGTAAGTTAGCACAGAGGTCAATAACATACAAACACCAACATAACAATACTAAAAGAAAATAAAAATGAATATGTGCCACCTAACTTAATCTTCCATCAGCATTTATAAGCAGTATATCAACAATTAATAAATAGTTTATGTGAGGACAAGTGCTTATAAAGCTTCTTCTGTAAAATGCAACTGGTGAACAATTAAATGAGAACATGATAAAGTTATAAATACATAATAGTTCGTATTTTATATGAATGTGAAAAACAAAATATTTCTTATACAGTATTCTCTAATGGGGTACTTATTATAATAATATTCATGCTATTTATATATATATATAAATAGTTTTTATTGAATCTTATAACAACTAGGCAAAGTCCATTCACTGATGAAGGCCATGTGATATGGCTGAAGTGGCTTGCGGAAAAATCTATTAAATGGACCTTTTTTTCCCTCTTTTGTTAAGTTAATGAAAGGTCAAGAATGACCCTTGAATCTGCATAGTTCCTCCTGAGTTTTGAACACATTCATAAACAGTTTAACCTGACTGTGAATGTTTTGTACATGTTATGAAGCCCACAGAAATCCCTGCAGTTAAACACTTCCCAACCTGCTAACCATAGTTACTCCCCTCCATAAAATCAGAAGTGCAGGTAATGTATAATGTTAATAGTGCAATGTGCCGTGCGTGCACCGCAGTAGCGCTAATGAATAAACATAAACTCTTGTAACGGTGGCTAATGCATTTATCACAGCTTGTGGGAAGAGCATACTAACACTAGCTATCTGTTTACACTCCTGTTTCCATCATGTTATCTCCCATTAAATACCTGCAGTTGCTGTAAGCATTAATTCAAGTGAATAACTTTATGGTGACTGACTCTATGTCCATGTCAGTCGCCCAACAACCAAGACATAGTGTAATTTTCAGTTCTGTATTGATGGTTGTGAGTGAACAAATATTGGTACCCCTGATAGAACAGAATTATCTTTTGTTTTAAAAGAGCTATTTGTAAGTTTTTCTATTGCTACATAGCCAGTGTTAGCATTAGCAGCTGTTACCAGTTTAGAAGAAACATTACAAGTTCAGCATCAAACTTAATTCCTTTACTCATTAAGAGCTGTCTCCAGGGGAAAGAAGCACTAATGCTAACTTTTGTCTTCTATCATCTTTTCTTTTACGTCTAAGTTGGCACGCTAACCGGCTAGCCCCGACCTGTCTTGTCATTTTCTGATAGCGACTCAGTGAAGCCTCCAGTCTGCCCTGAAGATGTAGTGTCTTGTAAATACAACTATGACCAAAGCTCTTGTCAAGTGACAATCACCACCATCTGCTCCTGGCAAGAAATCACGTTCTGTGGCAAAGAAAATGTACAAATAGCCCCTTTAATAGATGCTTTTTCACTCAAAGACTGGGATTTGAAAACTCCTACTACAGAATTCTACACTCTACACAAAAATGTGGGTGGAAGTTAGGTAGTTAAAAAAGTTGGCTTTTGACATGTTTTTTTGTATGTGAGGCATGAAAACACAATTATTAATAATTACTGTGAAAACAATGTTATTATCTGGCCATATTTTAGCTTTTTTTTTTTTTACCTCAGGACATGTCAGTGAAACATTTTCCATCAGCGGTAAATCACTGAGGTGTTGGTGTCAGCTACCTCCACCTTTAAGCTTCAGGAGATTATGAACCATTTATAAACCAAGTGTTTATATATTGTTTTTATAAATGATAAATAGGGCTGGCAGTTAAAGTGTTAAAGTTCATTTTTCCACTGTCAAACAAGAGTAGCTGACAAGCAAGATTTGTTGTGACTGCATGTCCTTTGTATCTCCCCCCACTTCTGCTACAGTGTTAATAATTCATCAGAGATACATGTATATGGCCGTCAGCATCTATGTGACCACTTCACAGATCAGGTACAGCCCTGGGCAAGAGAATCCTGTGTCAGTGTATCATGGGCTGCAGCTGGAGACTGCTTCACATACAGTACACCTCACCTCCTCGTACCTCTTCTCGCACAGAAATCAACCTGAGATTCAGGAGCACTCCCCTTGAATTCCATGACCGTGTGCTGTGGCAGCAGTAAATTTATGAGGCAGCAGACAGATTGACAGCAATTGAATAATCCACAGTATTTATGACTGCAGTGGAGGACCTCCAAAGTAAAAGCACGTAATGAAAGATGATGCTGATGTTGTGTGAAAACACTGAGCGGAAGAAATGTGACTGATATCAAACTAATTTAATTTTGTGGAATCAAATGCATATAGTCCTGTATAAAGGGAGGAGGTTTGGCTCGAAGTAGCATGGAGCTGTCAATTCAATGATGTATCATTCCGGGTGCAGAAACTTATTCAATTCAGCAGAGGTTAAAACCTCTAATATGACTAGTCAGTTCTTGCGCAGATATCTTACTGTTCCTGACAGTCAGGAAAGACCTCCTCTAAATGAAATAAAAAAAAACAATGAAAGAAATAAATGCCTGCTGCTTTGTCAACTGAGTAGATAAAGGTACATTTATAATGTGCGTATAGCCAAATTGAAGTGGAGGAAAAAACAAGGTATAAGCTTCTGATTTAACTGTTAAATTCCATCTGAAAAACCCATACGTATCCTATGCAAAAGAAAACATTTTCATGATGTTCGATAATGTTATGTTTCATAAAAATTCCAGGCAGCTAGAAATTGTTCACACAAATGGACTGATTAGTCCAACAATATAAATTTTGATGCCGGAACATCCCTTTCTGAGGGCTAGGAAAACACAGCATGCCCGGAATGTAAAATCAATCGCAACCTTCATTAGAGTCAAGCAAAGATCTCTATCGACACATACAAATGTACTGAAAGTGAAATGGATACATTCAACAATAACACATTCTACGTGTGTATGTGTGTGTGTGTGTGTGTGTGGGTGTGTTAACCTTAGACAACATGCCAACAGTGGAGACTGCGCTCTCTAAGTAATGAGATTAGCTGACAGCATATGTGCAACAGGATAGTCTCTATTGCATTATTCTCTTCACACACTCCCCTTGCTGGTCAGATCTACTGTTGCAAAATACCAATTGCTTCCCAGTATTGTAATATAGTATCCATTAGCTTTCATATTATCGTGGAATTAACAGTCACTTCAATAGATAGGATGGATTCATTTGACAAGAGATACCAGCAAACACCATCTCAGTGGATCTAAATGGATTAATACCCACCACCCCAATTTGATGCAGAAACAGCCCCTAAGTGCAAGATACTTCATGTAAGTTTTGCTTGTTTTCCATATATTCTTACCAATAACCTTTCGGCATATAAATCTGTCATATTACAGTGGTTTGCGGTGGCGGATGGCTTGTGAGGGGTGGGGGTGGGGGTGCAGTTGGCACCCGAGTGTGTGCGTGTGTGTGGGCATGTGAACTTGGCAGAGACATGAGATGAGAAAATACACTCACCAAATTCTATTGTCTCCTGGAGATTGTACATCACGGTTCAGCCTGGGTGGTGTGTTTCTAAGCTCTGCGATGCATTTAACGTCCAAAGGGAGGATTAGTGAGGAACACGCAACAGGATTTGTCTTTTCTCTGGAATGGCTCAATTTTCATATCTCCTTCAGCAGAGACTCAAGTTAGGGTTCAATGAATGGTTGGAATTGCAAGATTGTTATTTCAATGGATTCTGAAATAAACAGAAATGTATGGTGATTACTGAATATATTAGCTACAGTAGATAGATAGATTTCTGATGTTAGCTGACAAAATTTAATCCTGTGCTTTAGCTAGCTGGAGATGCTAATCACCTATTTATTTCATTATTTTAATTTCATTATGTTTTTTTTCTTAAACATTTTTTTCCCCACAAGGCCATGGCACTTTCATATATCCACTTTCACACTTTTTATTTGCTAATGACACTTTTCATAACAGAGGCTTTGTCAACAGTTACCACCCATCACTTTTCAGCCAATCACATGCTACCTGCTAGTTGGCTAAAGAAATGTCAATGCCAAAGAAAATCTGAACCAATGCTGCCGCTGTAAATAAACACATTACACAGAAACTAAACTCTGCTTTTATTTAGCTTAACAAGGCTGCACATACCTAACTAGCTGGCTAACAGTAGGCAGTTGTGAGCTACTTAGCATATGTGAAGCTAACTCTGGATCTTCATTTTAATGCTGAGTAAGCTCACAACCCTGAATAGAGTGGTCGAGGTAGGTAGCATGTGAAGCCTTGTTAAGCTAAATAAAATGATAGGTTAGCTGCTGTGTACTGTTTAATTGGTTGATTTCAGACTTGGTTTGATATTGCTGTTACTTTAGCTAACAGATGCTAGCTTGTTAAATCTGGTACCGGTTGTTGAGCTCGCTACCTTGAAAGAGGCAGGGAGCCAGTGACTTGTGACACATGAAGAGTGACATGAAATTAAAAAAAGACATATAATAAACATTGTGAAATAGCAGACATATAAAAAATAAAAATTATAAAAATATAATAAAATGTATAAATATGAAATATAATAATAAGGACTCCAGTAAAACTGTTAATATGAAAATTAGAATGGTTGAATGATTTCTAAATAATTTGGTTCATTTGGGTGTTTTATTTATTCATGTTTTATGTTTAATTTATTGTCAGTATTGAACACTGTGGCTACAGAAGAATAATAAGTAAGCAAAACAAAAACTCATAGAATATTTCCCCTTTCATCATTCATTGCTTCGGTAACCATTAACAGTAGGTACTTTGGTCCCAAATAAAGGAGAATTCATTGAGGAATTATGTATTGATGCAAGAGAAATTTAAGATGCTGAAACAGAAGTCGGTGGAGTACTTGGGTCCATTGCCTCCATCATGTTTGAAGTGCGTGCAAACCGCAGCGAGGTATGTCTGGGGTCTTTGCGGTGAACCTCTAAGGGAAGGATTAATAGGAGTGGGGGTCTGCTGATGCATGCTCTTGCTCCTTCGGGTCTCCATAATTCACATTGTCAGCTGAAGAGCCGGTGCCCAGCACCAACCCGGAGCTGTCTCTCATCATCACACACAGTCAAGAGCCTGTCAGAACAGATGAAGCCACCGGCTCAGCACTGTCGAGGAACATTGAGCCGTAATTCACATTCTCCTGCCCCGACAGGCCTCACTAAATCCTGGTCCTGCCATGAAACGCTGCCGTCTGATCAAGGAAGCCCCGCGTTGAAACCACAGGAGAGCCACTGTGCTATGAACTAGATTAGCAATGATCAATTCGCCCTGTCTCCCTATCACATGATATTGGCACCAATAACTGGTATGTCGCCTTCCACAGCGGTTCAGTATGTGCTTGTGCATGAATTCTCACACTGTAAAAGAGAAAATTAAGACATATCTTTTCTGTTCATGGCTTATTCAGAATGTAGCAGATCTGGGTGACACTTATAATAACTTCTTCTTTCCACTTTTCTTGTGCAAATTGTATTTCAGCGATATCAAAATTAAACTCTGAGGGGTTGTTGGGGATTAAATTAGTGTAATGACATGCAACATCACACGGCTGTAGCCTTTTGCCACAGCCGAAAGAGGCATGTGAGTTCATCCGACCCAGTGTTGCTGGATCTCACAACAATTATCAGCTGCAGCAGCCTGATATTTGTGCTGATATACACATCTTGGCAGATGCACACAAAAGCTACAAAGCCCCAATGTCCCTCTTACAGCAAAAAATCCCTGTGAGTATATTTAACTGAACATTCAGCACCATCAGCATACAGAATCCACATCTGTGTTTGAGTGGCTTAATTAAGCCATAATGAGGAAGTGAGGAGGCTTCGTCCGGCTCAGGGATTTCTGGTGCCTGGTGTCAGACCTCATTTATACCACTAGGCTCCATGATTGGCACCTCAGTCTTCAGGAAACCTCAAGGCAACATGAACACCAGGAACACACTGAAGGAATTGTTTCCCAAGACTACAAGCTACAAGCAAGACTGAAGACCCCAGATTTACAGACTGTAACAAATTATGGAAAAGAGATCTAGTAGCTAAAAACAGCAATACTTTGCTGAGACATTGTAATTTCCCTGGAAGATATTTATCATTCGACACAGCTGATTGTTCAAGAATATATAAATGAAACTGCTCTTGTGTAGACACGGGCTGCTTTAACATAACAGTAGTTTAGGAATGTTAATCACTACACCATCCATTGCTTTAGCGAGCTGCTGATACAAATGTTTAATTCAAATAATTCAAATACATATTTAATTTGCTTCAGGCTTGTGTGCAAGAGAACAAATTACAGTGCAGAAAAAGAACTGACATATTAACATATGTCATCTGTCAGGCTCTGGTTCTATGCTAGCTGCTCAATTAAATGCCTGTTCAAATTCTCCATGCACATTTCTAAAAGCTGTCATTCAGACCAGCTATACAGTACCAGACTGTAAACGGTGTGCTCTGATGCTTGTAACTCGCAGGGCTGTACTGTATGTGTTGCATATAAATACATGCATGAGCAAGGGTTGTGTTGAATTGTAATTCATATTATACCAATAATCACGTTACAAATGAGGGGCAACACTGAAGCTTCAGTGCAGAGACCTTTTTTGCCCATGGCTGAAGTTGAAAAGTTGGTGTTGACAAAAGCAAAATATGACAAAGTACAACACAAACAGATTTTGCAAATAAATCATAATGGACATGAAGCATGTTACTTTAGCATCCCCTGAGACTCCAATTCCTCCACAGACACTGAAAACAGTGGCAGCCATAACTCTGCTCTTTTAGAGGAGCTTTTTGTTGTTTCCACCTGACACATCATGATCAAAGACATTAAAACTTGTGTATGCTCATACATATTACATATATAGGGTATAAAGTGAAAGTATGACACTGCCTGATATTATAAGACATCCTTCTCATGTCTCGTGGTTGTGCTGTCAGTGGATGAAAACCAGTGCTAAACAACAGACATACGATTCCACCTCACTGTCATTATCGCTGGGAAAATAATTATGAGTTAAACCTGGCAGATGGTGTTCTGCAAATTCTCTGAAAATGAAAACCTTTAAATGAAACACTAGTAATCCAATTAGAACACAAATAAAAAAAAGTGTGATAGTGGTTATAACTATCATTTTATATATACAACTAACTTGTGGTTGGCAGAACCCTCACATTGCCTGAATAGCACTGTCTGGCAAAAAAAAAAAAAAAACTTAAAACAACTGTTCTCATCATAGTTTTATAAATGAAGTTAAAAAGTGATTTTGGAGTCAAACAATGTCACTGAGCTAAGACTATGTGGTTATTATGTTATATTAGATTCGAAAATTTGTGGATCCAATGCTTCCTTAAACTATTGATGAACCATTAAAACAGAATAAACTCAGCACGTTGTTTTAAAACCCTCTGGTATAAAACTTAAAACTCACTTTTTTTAATCTGAGTATACTGAAAAAGTAAAAAGTGTCTAGGGTGTATCAAGTCTGTCTATAATTCAGTTTCAACATCTTATTGCTGGGATCCATGGAACAATTTATCATTAAGGTTTATTATTTCAGCTTTGGCATAATCCTTTTTAAGTTGTTTTAGCAGAAAAATCCTTGTGAAAAATGATAAAGCATGAGAATGATCATCTATCACTGTCTTGATCAACAAGGTGAATGTACTGGTATAATTTGCTGCCATGCAAGGCTCTGCAATAAAAATGGCAATGGAAATATTAATCAAAGAAGATTCACCGAAACGCAATTAGACAAGTTCAGACAAAAAAGAGCACAGGTACATATGTTATAAATATCAGCTGCTTTTTTACTTATTTATTTTTATCTTTGCTCTTTTCAAAAAGGCACATGTAGTGATGCACTTGAACATTATGTTCAGGTGGTGGATAAGTCTCCAATAGAACAGAAAAACAACATCCAGTCTTACAGCTCTCACTGACATCTACACAGTATGATCAGCCAGAGTCGTTCACCTGTTTATTACATATTAGCTACTGAGATGTTGGCTTAAAGTATTTGAACACTTTTAAATGACAGCTGTAAAGTGATAATGAAACCAGACACAGAGAATTAACACTTAGAGCAACTATGGCTCATGAAACTGATTTACTCATCTAATTATTTTTCTAAGGTAGATCCTGATAGAACATACACATCCAGACTGATCAAACTCAATTAGAGATACAAGCTTTACTCCAGTTTATGATATATATCATTTTTTTTTAAAGTACTTAATTAGTTCATTTCTATTGGTAGTAGTAGTAAGTGTCACTTTGTCTCACCAGAACATGCAATGAAGTCAGTTTTATTTACAGTGTAGACCCCAAAATCACTAATTTGACTTAAAAGGCTACACAACGTGTACAGTATGACTGCCTCTATCTATCCTGGTCCATTGATCAAGATTAGGAAAAACCCAAGCACAAAAATATCCTGTAACATCAGCACTAGAGGAGGGACAAACATGCAATAGACGCCTGTAAATACAGTATAGCTAAGCAGCACAGCCACAAAGGGAGAAAAGACGAGGATGCCATTTAGCCAGCTGGGAGAAGAACCGCCAGGAGAGGATTAACTGGGTAATTGCAGACAACACATAATGTAAGAACAGTTTTGATCAAAGACAGAGCAAGAAATGTTTATGCTTTCCTGAAAGGGATCTCTCTTGTGGCCTGGACAAGCAGTATGACATTGCTATAGTGCCACAAAACCTCTTAAGGAGAAGGTCAGGTGGGTGGTTGGAGTCAACAGCGAATGTGACCATGACATTTAAATCCTCAGTTTACATCCTGCCATGTTGGTTTCTTTTAACCCTGACGACAAGCTTTCAGTCTTTCACTTTCACCTGGTTTTACTTGTCCGAACCTCATGAACCTTTACCATATTGGTGGCAGATCAGAAAACAATGAATCAACAGTGAATCAAAAGTCATTTATAATGCTTTAGGAGGGCGCTGATGAATAATTTCAGATAGCCTGTGCAGACGTTAGATCAGAAATCGCTGATATGGGTGAGTTTTAGAAGCAGTGACAAAATACGTATTTTGTTGTTTAAGTTGGAGGACTTGTTGATAACATGAAGCCATGGCCAACGAAGTTTACTACTAATATCGCGGAATATAGCCACATGGTAAATGGACTACACTTATATAGCACTGTCCTAGTGTTATTGACCACTCAAAGCGCTTTACAGTACTTTCACATTCACCCATTCACTCACACATTCATACATCACACCCATACACACATTCATACATTGATATAACAGCTATCAGGAGCAATAAATTGTTCAGTATCAGACACTTCGACTGGATGAGGATTGAACCACCGACTAGACTAGACTAGACTACACAAATGTGGAAGGGCAATTAACACAAATAATCAGGCACAGGAAAGAGAAATCACAGGCCTAGTATACTGTGTAATGTTACCCACATTGTGTATTGTAAACATCCATCACCTTTCATCCTGCTGTACTGAACATACTTCCTGTAATTGTGCGTCAGGGGCATTTACTTTCAGTTGTGCCTCTTAAAAGACTACACCACTATTCAAGATCAAGACAGCCTACTGCTGACACTTCGGTCAGAGATTTATGCTAATAATTGCTAATGTAGCCTCAAGCTGCTAGCTTCAAGCAGTGATGAGAAGCGAGCTACAGAGTTAGGTCTGGTAAGTTCACCTTGTAGCTCCTCTAACTAGCCTTTTTCAATTCCACAGGGGTAGCCTTCAGCCCCATTCAATTGACATTATTTGAGACAATTTATCAGACATCCTGTAGCTCCATCTGGACCCTGACAAATCTATATAACTTTTTTCACACAAGCAGTAGGACTCCCAAACACCTGTAAACAACGTACAACCAATGTGTGGCACAATTCCTGTTTAATAAAGATGAATCATGTGGTGAGGTTAGTATTTGAACTTCTTTTTCCAAAATGATCTTTCACTCACTCAATATAGAGGAATTATCCTCTAAAATTGAGCTCAAAAGTTAGTGTCTGCTTTTTCTTAAAGTTGCTGCACCTTTAGGAATTCATGGAAGAAGCTTTTTAATCCTTTTAACATCCAAGTCATTGTTTGGTCACATTCTGAGTTTGAGAAGCCTGATTTATCTGATCTAGATCATGCACCCTTTGAAAATAAAACGCTGTTAGCACTCTGAGACATATGTTAACCTTGTTTTTCTCATTTGTCATCTCTTATCCATGTAGAGATAGATGTCATGCCTCCCACTCACTCAGTTACATTCACAGCTGTGAGCTGCCCAGCACAGTCACAGTCCTCTGCTGTTGGCCACAGAGAAGCGCCACAGGGGCAAATGGGGGTTAAGTGCCTATATCAAGGGCAGTTCAATGGTAGTCATTGAAGAAGGGAAGAAAATCTCCTCAATCACTTTCTCAGATGTTCCCTGTTGGTCTGGGATTTGAAATAGAAAGCTCATAGAAACCTGCTTGTCTAACCTGATCCTGCTAGAAAAAGACCAGTATTAAAATTTTGTCTTTTTACTCAGTCTTCTATCTCTAACTCTTGCCGTCCTAAAGCTCTGGTTTTGAAGATAATAATGAATCTCCTGCTTCTCCACCAAGGTGGCCCTGTGTGCTTCTGCTGGACTTGCCAGTCGTTCTGAAGTGAGCCACAGAAACCGCTGGTGCGTAACTGCTGCCTCCTGGCCCGTCACGCCTGACCAGCAGCCTGCTGGAAGGAGCCTTGAATTTATCCTCCAAAGCTCAGTGAGATCTGAGAGCTAGCTGAGGTGGTTTGGCTGGAGACCCCACTGTGAAGCAAAGCTCTCATGTGAGGTTCCTGTGACCTCACCAGAGTGGAAGGGAGGACCTTGTCCCAGTTTGTACGTCTTGTGTTATCATCTTTTTTAGACACATGGTTACATTCAGATCTGAGATACAAGACACTTCTCAAATATGAATACGATCAACACAATTTGAAAAACTTATTTTTGACAGCCAATGTTCATTGCATTTGTTTCCAGACTCTTCAAACAGTCTGTCATCTGATGTAAAACATATCCACTCCATAGCACAGTGAAGTAGATTGTTTTACCATTTTCACATGGTGCAACTCTGTTCTCTCAACCAAACAAACTAGGTCATACAATGTATCACTACAACTCAGGATACTTTCCCACCTACAGACTTTTCAGTTTGGTCCAAACCAACATTACAGAAAGGTGAAAGGTGCTTCGGACCACAGTCCATACCAATGAACCAAAATTTGTACTTTTGGACCAATTACAGGAAGTTTAAGTAGGTTTGTCACCCATTAAACAATAGAAGAAGAAAAATAACCAGAAGAGAATTAAAAGTTAGCCACAGTAGCACATGGGGAGAGGAGGAGACAAAATATTCCATTTTAATTTGGTCAGATGACGAAATCAAAAGTCCACTTGAAAAAATGCATAGAAGTGCTGACACTGATAAGTTATTTTGTGGGAGGGATACATAGCAGGCTACCTGACGCACTGACAACAAGCTGACATCAGAGGCAGAGACAGCTATAAACCAATCAATGTCAAGTATAGGGAGATGATGACAACAGGTGTCTCATGCAAAGGTCTTTAGTGCGCTTGCAATAGAAACCAGATCAAATGTAAACAATGAAACAAAAACATGACCCTTGGTTCAGACTTTGGTTAAGACAAAATTGATTTCACTTCCTATTAGAAATAGTATAAAATCAGGTTCATATTTTTGTCACCTAGCAACACATACTTTTGATTTCTTTAAAGAATAGCCTGCATATTATTAGATAATGGCAATGTGTTAACAAAGCTGTGTGTGTGGATTCACCCAAAGACAGTTTAAGGTTTTTTGGCTATATTTATTTGGGGATAGCAATGTTATCTAGTCAGTCCTGACTTCACAAAATATTATATGTAATTCTTGTGACGTTTTGTGTAGACGTTCAGTGTTTCCAGAGGACGAATCCTAATGATTTTGACAATCGCTTGACTTTAGTGCCACCGGCAGGTTCCCAATGTGACTAGACAAGATGTGACAAGAAAACAGGCTACACAAATTTGGTGAACATTGTTTGTGGAGGTTTTGTTTTGTTCTCTCCCTCCCTCTCTCTCTCTTTACCTGTCTCTCCAATAGGAGTCCAGCACCTGCTGACACCTGCTGTCAATTACGCCTTGACAATAAAAGGAGGGTCCTGAAGAGTGGAGGGAGCCTGCTGCCACAGTTGCCATGTATCTGTTTAGTGCTTGGGAGTGAAATCTCGTCCCAACAAGATACCTTGTTCTCCAGCATGGTCAAGAGTGCTGGGGTTTTGTTGTCTTAGTTTCTTATTTTAGTTATTGTGTTGGAGATCACCAGAGGTTCAGTTATGGGTTTTTGTTTTGCTTTAGATAAGTTTGGAGTTCGGCAGTTTAGAGGGGAGTCGCTGAGTGCAGTGGCCCATGCCGAGGCTGGCTCAGCATCCTCCCCTTCTTTTGTTCTTTTTGGCCAGGATCTCCACCCCTCTTTTGTTATCTTTAGTTTTGTTGAGTACATTTTTGCTATGTTTAAAATAAATTCATCCTTGATTTTGGCATCTTTGTCTGACGTCCTTTTATAATGTGCTGATCTCCAGTTTGAGCCAGTAGTATTGGTTATAGGGAGGCAGTAACAAACATCTTAAATATTACCTTTCAAATTCAGCATGTTAACATTGCCATTATGAGCATGTTAGCTCACTGATGTTGGTATTTGGCTCATGACAATGGTGTGCTACAGGTACAGACTCACAGAGCTCTTAGTCTTGTTAGTGAAAGTGAACTCATAACTGGGTTGTACAATATCACAGAAATACCAGAGGTAAAATATACCATACATTGTTAGGCCTTGCAAACCTAAATTTTCAGCACTTTGTTGTGCCAACAAATCAAGCTCTTGCTGTTATTCACATCCTTCACAGCATGCATTGGATGAAGGTCACAGTTCTCCAGAAATCATTTTTCTAAAATAATATAATAATAAAAAGTTTGGCCATTATGGATGGAGGCCATTATTTGTCTTTTTATACATGAGTTTCAGTGGTCAGATGGCCTTCCTCTTGATCAAAATAAAAAAACGTTGCAATGCACTCAAAATCATGAATGAATGAATTTAGGTCTGTATTTACGCCACCTCTTGAACCTTATTATATATAGCAGATGAGTAATACACTACCAGTGAAAAGCTTTAGAGAACCCCTATTTTTTCAGTTTTCGAAGTCAAGTGAATAACCTGAAACAGTACAAAGGTAATTGGTGAACTTCCCAAGAGTAAAAAAACAAGAAGAAGAATCATGTAAACAGACCTCTTTCAGGGATATTTCAAGAAACTGGTTAATTTACTGTTTCCCTGTAGCAGTGGACATAAATGAAGCCTTGAAAGTTAATGCAAACAGTTCCTACAGGTTTCCCCAACTATTGCTAATGACTTACAAACCCTCTGTCTGTAGGCAGTGTTGGCACAAACTGTGTTACTACACACTGTGATGCATTATTAGGACAATACTTTTCTTCAGGAAGTAGGACTGTATAGAGACAAAAAGCAAGTAACACAGGAAGACAGACTGGTTGGTCAGATCCTACAGCAAGATAATGACCTAAAACATTAGAAGAGAAGAAACAGACGGTGGCTTCACATGATGGAAGAGCAGCACAGTCTCCAGGTTAAACCCCATGGAGCTGGTTTGTGATGAACTGGACAGAAGAATGCAACAAAGCAACCTGCAAGGTGCAACACATTCCTGGGAACGGCAACAGTGTTGGGATGAATCTTCTGAACAATATTGTAGATAGAAGCCACAAGTGTTCTCAGCTGCCGAATGAGTCAAAAAATTTGATCAAATTTAGTTCAACAAGAAGATTCCACGATTCCCTGTTTTTAAACTCCCCAATTGCTCATTTTTCCATGCTTTAATTTCTGTGCTCTGATACTGAATGTGGATAACTAATCTTTATATCGATGCTGATGTGACAGTAGTGGAGTAGCAGACAATCTAAATTCAGACTCTGTTCATGAACTGCACACCACATTATATATCATTTATTTATTTATACAAGATTTTTTAATGATGAAATGGATTAATTTTGGTATTGATGTCATATTTTCCTCAATGTAGAAAAATCAGCTGTCATATAAAAATACAGGAACCCATTCAAAAAATATATTACACTATATAGGTCTGTTTTATGCTTAGTGTGAACTATGGCTCTCCTTGATGCACCCAGCAGTTCATTAACAGTAAATTCTAAGGGCTGAATTCTAAATATTTCTGTCAGTGGAGGTGAAAATAGCTCCAGAAAGGTCATAGGAAAGACATTCAGGAGATTTTTTAAACAGAAATTAATCCAGGTCCCCACAAACTGAATTTTTGAACAACAGCAAACATTAGTATTAAAGACCCATCTCAGGTCTAAATAATGATATGCTATCTGATATGATGGTTGTCTTTTCTTCACTTGTGTCCAGATTAAAAATTGCCTCTAAAAGCTTTGCTCTGCTGGTGTGTCCACAGAGTTTCCGGAGTGATGGATGGAGCTTATGCTCGTTCTCATATTGTTCTCTGGCCACACAGGGCAGATACCCCCTCATTAATAAACCTCAGTGATTAATTTCGAAGCCTCCCTCCTGTGTCTCTTCCCTTGTCGTCTGTAAAAAAGGCGCCCTCCTAATTAGTGAACACTGATGGAGTATCTATAGTGCCCAGGGAGGAGCAGCGCTGCTGTTGAAAAGAAATCTATGAATACACACTGTGGCAAGACCCTTCATCTGTACCTCAAGTCTAGTGGATGTTGCCAAACATATAAAAATATAATTTATTCTTAAGATTTTTAGATTTCAGTAGCCTTTTGGCTTACCAAAGCTTACAGTAGCACCTAATGAACCTACATTATTTCACTTAAAATCTGTAAATTCACACCATACACTGTTTGATGAAGCTAAAATTCCCTCTCTTAATTAGTGGAAGTGTCACTCACAGCCTTAATTATGTGCCATTTTGGTGCAATAACAGTCTCATGACAAGAATGACCTGATCCTGAAACAGAGGCTCAGACACATGCTGGATTTCTTTGTCCGTAAAAAAAATTACCAACACAGCCAGATTTGAATCACTGTTCACATGTGATGGCATTCTCAGTCAACAGTCATCAGTGGCTTCTACAGATAGGCAAGCAGAGCTGAAGAACACACGTTCCCCACACCAAACCACCACATAAATGTACGATTCAGCTGTTTACTACACTGACGAGAAAAATGGACCAGACTATGCATGACAGTAGTTGTAGCAAATCTCTTAAATTGAGAGCATGTCCTGTCTAATGATTTTGTGCTACCCGTCTTTGCTGTGCCGAAAGTCTCTCTCCTATATCTTGCTGCCTTCACCTTTCTGTACTCCTTCCTGGCTGAACATCTATTAGGATTATTCCTTTGAAGTGACAGTAAACATATCAAATGTGCATTAGAAAAATATCTTAATAATCACCTCTTTGGTAATCTTCAAAATATTTACCATTAAAGGTTCTGAATACGATCATCAGTGCCACTAGATGCTGGCCTCTCTTCAGGCATGACTTCCCTCTTCCTTTGTGTTCTCTGCAAGGTGTTGAAGCCAAGTGAAAGTGACCGCTAAACACATTGCTAACAAAACATGGCTGGTAGAAAGCTAGTGAGCTTTACCACTGCTTTGCTACCAGTCTTTATGCTAAACTAAGCCAACCACCTCCTCCACCAAGCTTCTTACTTAATGGCCAAAAGTGAGATTTATCCTCCCATCAAACTCTTGGCAAGAAAGAAGATAAACACATTTCCCGAATGAACTACCTTGAAATAATATACTTTTCAAATGTAACTTTCCACCTAACTTGAATTTTTTTGCAACTAGGAGGGCTGATGGTCTTTACAGCTTGTATCAAAGCATGATTGCTTTGATATTTTGCGACTAATCAGTAATTCGAATCCTTTTAAGTAAAGCAAGGGGGTTAGAGGAAGGTCAGACTCTTGAATTTTTATGAAAATTGAAGCATTTCTGTGGAAAATAAACTTTGGACAACATCTGAATGAAAAATAACTGCTTTTGTCACATAAAAGCACATTTACATTGACATTTGTATTTTGCTAGTACGTCAGTGGTTCTGTGTGAAAAGACGAGAAGCCCTTAATTATGAAAAACCCTGATAGAAATACTGAAAAGCAAATTGTAAAGTGACCTTAGTCTATTCATAAACATCTAAACTATAATAAATGTACTGCAAACATCTTTAGTAGATTATGTGTGTTACTGCTGCTTCATTTTGGAGGAAAAAAAAAAAAAAGAACTTTAATTTTGAAATCCTTTTACATGAATATTTTGTGGTAACTTGGTACACATGGTACAAAATGTGTACAGTTCCTCTAAGAAACAATTTATGGTGTTAGTGATTGTAGCTTAAAATCAAGAGCTTTTACAACATAAAAACTTAGGTTTGTTACATGTACTTGTTTTAATCAGTAAATAACTTATTTTAAGAAGTTGGTCAAAATTAATATATATATTGATTTTGATTTAATATTTTCCCATTCACTTAACAAAAGAGAAGTATTAAGTTAGTACAACTTGTATATCTAGTAAACATCCTTCAAAAGCTTTTCCGGACTTGTTTTGCTGCCAGACCACGAGTTTGCATGCAATATCATTTAAGCCAATTGGTGAGTAACTATCTTTCTTTCTGTTTTATTTGCAACACATACCAACTAACTCTATCAGTACACAAATTTTTACACAACTGTTATGGCCCAGTCTAGGGGGGCCTAGGA
>NW_019525301.1:674014-689631 GCF_002814215.2 Seriola lalandi dorsalis
GGGGATGCAGCCAATCAACAACCAGGGCGCAGAGCCTTTCCCCCAATTCCCCCAAACACCTATTTGCATACAAATGAGAAAACAGGAACACAGGGCACACACACACATATACAACAAACCACCTACAATAATATGACCGCGGTCATAACAACAACACTAAAATTGAAATTGTAGCTTATCCTAAGCTACTTTAGCAACTGTAAAGGTGGTAGACTTTTAGCTAGAAAGTGTTTTCAAAGTAGCTTACTCTTTTTTATGTTTTGTTCACAGTCGCAGTCTAACGATGAACAAACGTCTGCAGTGTTAATTGTGACAAAGATGCAAAGGTGTGTTTAGCTCTGTCCTAATTTAAAGTTGGTACTACCTTGATGAAGGTTTGTTCAACAGCCACATGGGTGACATTACTGATTTAACCTCTAACAGATGCATGTTGAAGTTTAAGCACTAGTTATTTGTGTGTAAGGTTAAAGTTGGTTACTTCAGGCACAGGTAAAACTGTCAATTTTCTACATTTACTAATTTTTCTTTTTAATTTGTCTTATGTTTATACAGATAAGGGAGGGTTAGCGAAGGATCACCATTCAAGGCAAAACTGGACTCCTTGTTGTCATCAAGAGAAGGGCCTGCAATCATGGCGATGCAAAGGAATTTGCTGCTAAAGTTATGAATAAATGTAACATGGTTCATTAAAGATAAAATAAACTTTATTCCACTATAAAGTAAAAAAAAATTGAATTTTTTCAATTATCAGTTTATTATTTGATTATAATAAACAAAGTAGAGATCTGTTATTGATACAGTACAAGCTTCATGAATCACACCCTTCAGTCTTTTTTCCAGTGATGTAATTATTAAAAACTCATGCTCAGATATTGACATGACAGTGATTCTGACCCATTTATGCCAGGATGGTGGGGATTTTCCCAATGAGTGAAGAGGATTTTTATAACCAGAAGTGCGATAATGTGGGATCCAGACAGTGCAAGGATCCTGATAGGTGGAACAGAAGTCCTGGAACACATGGATCTACCCAGAGTCTGTTCCTTGCTAATGGATCTGATATATGGACTCAACCTCAGCTACCCAAAAAGAACTGAAAAACACGTTTGAGGTGTTTTCCAAAAGCCAGGTATTGTATTTTAAAGGAATTTTTGTGTAAAAAATTAACTGCTTTACTAAAAAAATGCATTTTTGTGCAACTTGTTTGTTTGTGTGTTTGTTTCGTGTGCAACATATGGTTGCAGCATACAGTTGCTAGTTTATTAGGTACACCTAGCTAGCTTTTAGCTAGGTGGACACAATACTGGCAACCGATGTGAATTGATATTTATGATGTTTTCAGTGTTCTTTCAGGGAAGTCTTAATATGTATCAGATATGTTTAACATGCACAGAGAGTGAAGCACTGGATTCAGTTAAGGGAAATGGTTCTCCAAAATCCCTAATTAATAATTTGAATATGTTGTTGTTTTATCTTGTGTAAGGATAACTTCCACGTAAAAGCCTGCAAATATTTGACTTAATGGTTTCATTTTGAGCTCTCAAAACATATTTTTTGTTAAAACTAATTTTGGTGTGGATTTATTTATCTATTCATTTTTGTAGAATTTCTGTATGTGTGAATGTTTATTTTTTACCATAGAGGTGATTATTAAGACAGTAAAAAGAACATTTAGACACTGTTGACATTGGTTTTTACAATAAACAGTTTGATCATAACACTGGAATTGCTGTAAAATAACTTACTACTAAAAATCAAGGTAACAATTTGCATGGACATTTCTGAGTAGAATGTAAGTAAAATAAATTTAGAGTTAGAATAGTTAGAATAGCTTAAATGAGTAATTTGGCCAATTAATATCACCAAAACTTTTTCATTAAAATTAAGTTGGTTTTCCCTAATTAAGCTTTTAAAGGACAAAGTGGTACTAAAGAAATTGAGTTACTCTAGCTATAAAAGTCTCATGGGATTTACTCAATAATGGCTAAATTGGAATTACTTAAAGAGATCCATGCAAATTGTTACCTCATTTTTTAAAGTTTAGCCAGTGTATTTTATTTTTATTCAGAGTGACTCTGTGTTTATTACCATATTTTAAAAATAATTTCCCAAACTGAAGGAAATATTACCTCGAACAATTAGAATAGACCACAACAGCAAAAACAGTATTTCTTAAAAAAAGAAGCTATATTTCTCATTGCAACAGGACATTCGGTGGCGATAATTTGCATGAATAACGGATTACATCTCTTCACAGATACTGTAAAATCCAAATGAGGAGGTCAACAAGGGAAGAAAGCAAATGAGCAACCTTTTGACACATAAGCACAAGGTCGAATCACACAACTTGTGTATCACTTAAAGACGACCTCTGGTCAGACATAAAGAAACATCTATTCTTCATAGATACTGTGAATGTGTGGGGCTAATGATGGGTAAAATGCAGTGCAGTGGAGAAGCCAGTGCAAAGCTGTGCTTTGATGAATCGGGTGATTATATTCTGAAACACTCATTTGCTCTACAAACTTCTGTGGAATAAAGTAATCCTGTTTAGATCTCACTGACTAAAAAGGCCTGTTTGCCATTGATGTGTGAATCCCACAAGCAGCGGCTTTCTGTAATCCTTGCCTTGGATTATGGAAGGAGGCACCTGCAGTCAGATCAAGGATTGCAATTATGTCACCATTTATGTTTAATTTCATATATTTCATGTATACATCAGATATTATTTGATATCTGTAGAGACCGGGTAATTAAGTATTATTAATTATTTAACTGCAGTCTATCAATTCATAGGTCTTATTGTACTTTAAGTGGTTAAAATAGGTCATATCATTGATGTTAGGAGTAATTTCTACCCTGAACCACAAACGACATCAGTAAAAAACGATGTACTGTATGTTGTCATGTCCATGCTTATTTGCATGGGGCATATAGGTCCTGAAAATAGATTTAAGTTTATTTGTCTATCCCCTAAAAACACCATAATTATTATTACATTTGATATGTACACTTTTGAAGTAAATGTAGTCTTCATTTGGTCAGAGTCTTGATGATCTTATTTTGATTAAATTGTCTTATAATCCTTCAAATGTTTGCTGTCCACATGACAAGTTGTTTTTAAAAATCTTTGTATTACTTATCTTTGTACACGTAGAGTTTTGTCTTATTTAATGCACAACACTGAATCACAGGTTATTCCTTTGTACATCAGTTTGATTATTTTATATATTATTGAGCATAAATTTGCCATTCTGTGTTGATTTTGGAAAATATCCATATATAATCTTGTAGTAATTGTTTCAAACCTATTGCTCAGCACTGACCTGTTAGCAGGCCCTGAGGCAGTATTTGCTGCTGTGCTCATGTTGAGACCCCTGTTGAACCCCTTGCACTTCTCTGCAGTGTGTACAGTATGTACCCTGCTGCCTACAAATTCCCAATTACGACTATGTGACGATGACTACAGCGAACTCTGCAATTTATTTGGCCAGAGATCCTGAAACTAACCACCCCTCTTAGCTAGAATAAAATTAACTGGACTCTGATTTTGTGGTAGTGTCTGACAGTTTGTGGTAGTTTTGAGTCAAGAAAACTTAAAAAACTCTTAGATTTTGACACATGTAAGCCTAAGGAAAAGGCAAGAGTTGTCAAGGATTTGCGAGGTAAGTAGGACCCAAATGCAGTCAACTCTTGGGAGACGGTGCAGGCAGGCTTATTTAACCAAAAATCAAGACGTGAACGTGACATGAACAAACCCTGAACTAAACAGACGAACCGACACAGACAAAGGGGAGCACAAGGACTATATAGACTAGGGAGGCAGAGGTGATTGAACACAGGTGAAACACATTAGGGCGGGGCAGACAATCACCACACAGAAACAGGACCATGACAAGAAGCAACACACAGACACACAAGGAAACCAATACAAAATAAAACAGGAAGTGTAAAAAGTCCAAAATAAAACTAACAAAAAGTGTCTGCCATGGCAAAACATGACAAGAGTTTAAAATTAGCTAATAAGGAAATCCTAATTATCTGATATTTTATTTTGAAAGTGTAACCAAAGAAGTAACCAAAATCAATTGACAAACGAACAGACCACTGGCTGGAATAAACATTTTTATTAAGTTATAGTTTTAGAAAAAATCCAACACAAATTCACAAACAATGATTAACATGCACAATTTTAGTATACAAGACAAAACAGTTACTTTTCAATATGAAAATGCCATTCTACATGTCAGTATCTCACAGAGATCATTGATTAATACACCAGTATTAAGGTTGGAGAACACACTATATAAAAGCAATAAGGTTGTCTTTGATGGCCATGTTTAAAAAATATATGCAAGCTATTTACACTGCACCAGATACACTCCTTTCTAGCGACAACAACCACAGAAACCAATGTAACCGAACCAACCTTGTGGATATAAAGACATGTTGTTGTTCTGTGATCAACACATTTGAAATGGTGGTTCCTTTAGATTGTACTTGTATTGTTATATTCATTAACCACAGAAACAATGGCCAGAAACAATAGTGGCCAGAAACAATAGTTTTGCTTTCTTATGTGAGCAAGAGCAGAGGAAAGAAACATTAGGCAGAACTACAACTATGTAAATAATAAAGAAAGCTCTTGAGAAACCGCCACACATTTAAGTACTGTAAATTAATAACCTATTAGCCTGACATTTGGCGATGAGGTTACATTATTTGGATATCTACGGAAATATTAACACCACTTGGATCAAGTATTTGCACACACACAAGCTGCTTTGAGGCCCGGTCACACAAGAAAGAGTCACAGCGAAATTCGTCTGCACATCATGGAGAAATAGAGCTAGTTTTTGAACAACTGTAGCTGAGGAGCGAGTGGCCATACTAACTCGACAGCTGGGAACATGCTTGTGCTAGTCAGTCACAAAAGCTCTCTAAGCCTCTTTTTTATTTTCATTTTCTTTTATTATTATTTCTCTTCTGTGCCATTTACTGTACTTATTCCCAGGATTCATTCAGCAAAGAGTAATTGAAGGGCAAAAAATCCCCTCCGTATTAGCTAGCTTTCACATTAATGAGCTTGTCAGTTAGCAAGCTCATTAGCTTGGCTGATATCAGGACATTAAGTTCACACATTTGATGTAGATGTATTTGTACAATCAAAACTGGTCTCTACAGACCATGCTTCTTTTGTGGAGCACGCTATACTTTGACAGAGGAGGGATAAGTACAAATGGACGGAGCAACACAGCTAATAAGCTATGTTAGCTAGCTCTGTTTTTGGATTCTCAGCTCAATTTCATGACAGTTGGCTACTGTGACAGCACAAAAAGGTTCAAGTCAAAATTGACACTAATTGCATCAACTCCCTGATTTTGCATTGAATTGTCACTGTTTTAAATCCTGGTGTGACTGGGCTTTTACGCAGTCGGAAAGAAAGATACAGTATTACTACTGCTCGAGCACAAAAGCCTAACAGTGGTCATGTTCGACGTGTAACTCAAAAGAATCAACCAGCCAATCAGTTTCAGGTCACTGCTCCAATTCAAAGTCACAATCTACCACTACACTACAAAATACTTGTAAAATCTGTGAAAAATTGAGCAAATAGATAAATGAGATTGCTTTCAAAAACCAAACCAAAACACAACAACAAAAAAAAGAGAACGCCTTTGAGTCTTCTGATAAGGGGTAAAGTAGTGGAGGGCATCTGAAACATCACTGAATGTAACACAACAGAACGAGTGCAATAAGAATGTGGCCATCAGTCAATCAAGCAGCTGAATTGTGACAGCTGTAATAATGGGGCAGGAAAATCAATATCCCATTGACTGGTCTGCAGCAGTCTAATCAACGAGCACAGAGCTTTATGAAACCAGTCAAGGAGCAGATAGGACAGCCTGATTATGTCGGCCGTTTGGACTTTTTACGAGGCCTCTGGGGTCTGCACACCTGTTCAGATGGCTAAGTGAGGACATCCAGTCACCTTGCATCAATTCCTTGTGCTTTCATTCGACTTTGGGGTGGGGTTGGGTGGAGAGGGGGTGGGGGGTTAGAGAGTGCAAAATGCAGACGACGAAAGCCTCCAAGCTAATGACCGTACACAGCCCCATGTTCGGCAAAGGCACAGTAAATGTGTAGCAGTTCAGTTGACTGTATCCTTCCACATCCACATGAACATTGTCAGGACCCCAGTAATCACACCTCAGCTTTTACTTGGGTGGCTTTTGACAGACTCATCCACATGATAAAAGGGCGTGAAAAGTAGCTCCCTCAGCAGAGTTGCAATGTTCTGTTGTTACTGTTCAGTCTGGTATGTGTCCAATAGATGAGGATGGGGTGGGAGTAAAATGACAGCCATGCCTTTCACCCCATTTCCAGTCAGGGCTCTTTTCACTGCGGTATTGGCATCAATTATTCTGATGCCTTAATAGCCCATAAATTATGCCACGGATGGAGTCATACATTTATTATACCACAGACCATAAATACTTGGACCAAAATTTCCACCATATATCTCAATCCACTGTGGCTTTCCTAAAGCTTCCAACCCATTTTATCTTAGCTACTCCAGTGTACTTGTCCCAATGAAAATTTAATCAACATACCCTTTACAATAATGGGCTCCCTCTACATTCTGAGTTTCCTGTCCTTCGTAACTAATTTCCGTGGAAACAAAATCAAACAATGCCTCATCTGCAACATGAATCTTCCTACTAAGCTATTTGAAAAGGAAAGAGAAAGAGAGAAAAAAAAATCAGAGTGAGCTATAGTGAAGGCACTGTTATCCTGCAGTCCACTGTGCACTGGGCCAGCTGGTCATCCGAGGTGTACATGGTACATGTTCTGTGATATGATATACGTATCTAGAACACAGGTCATCTAAATGTAGAGAAGGAACAGTACACATGGGATCTGCTTGACATAGTAACACCACACGTCTCTATTCTCTGCAATCCCAGCTTTTTCACTAGACTAGAGAATGCAGAGTGTGATAGGCATTTATTATTTAGAGGAGCATGAGATAGAGAGCAAAATGCCAAGGTCTATCAGGGTATTGTAGAGTAGCCTAAAGCTCAGGAGCATGTGGCTCTCGAATGGACTTAATTTTATTTCAGAATGCAGAGATAAGCCGGTTTGAGGCACAGTTGAACATGTTTGCTCTGCATCTCTCATTTCTTTTCATTTGACAAAGCCTGGTAAAACTTCTTAAGTCTGCAATGGATGATTCTTTTTGCAAAAGCTGCAAAAAATGGGCTGTGTGGTTATTATGATGGCAATGTTTAGTTTAACCCATAAGAAGAATTTTGCGATATTAAAATATGAATGCATCCGTGATGACAGGCTTTCTGCTGAGAAGTTGATCTTGAGAAGAAAAATTCCTGCAAGTAGAAAATATTTTTTTTATATAGGGTTAAAGAAACCATAAAGCAAGCAGCCTTTGTCACCTACTTTGGTATGGACTGTATGTTTAAAATGGGTTTAAGGCATTAGTATCTCCTGAGATACTAAGAAGATAAGTTATATAGACATCATAACTTCAAAAATGAAACCTAGAGCATGGCGGCACTTATGACACTGGAAGAAATACCGAAAGATATCATGCACGCAAATCATCACATCTCTAGCTGATGGTCCTTTAACAGAAGTGGCGTGGTCCCTTTAAGAATTCGGCGCAGTCCAGTCCTTTCCAGTCTTTCCCAGTCCTGCCACAGAAGCCCGGGCCTTGTGCCAGTCCAGTGGAGGGTTAACGTAGGACAGGCTGACTGAGGGAATGGAAGGGGGGGAGGGAGAGCGCTCCGTAAACTCTGATTAGACATCACCAGATGGAGCAGAGCAGTGCACTGATGAGGACTGCAGAGAGGTACAACGGGCTAAAGGCGCTCGCTCCTGAGCCCCGCGCTCCCATGCCTGCAACCAAAACCAGCAGAGCAGCTCGTGAGGAACCAGAAATACCCCTGCGATCAAAAGAAGAAAAACCTGCTCTCTGTTGTGCTAGCCTCTAAATTTCTGACAAGTCATCATAAATCAAAAGCCAACTGTGAATTTTTTCCATATCTACATTATTACTTTCTTTCAACAGGAGAGGCTATTTAAGCATCCCGAGAAGATAAAGTTCGTATCACATCAAAGAGGAGAGTGGCAAACTGAGCCGCCTCACAATTTTGCACAGCAGCAGGATGGAAGCACAGTACTGCTTTATATGCTGTCGCGCTGTGCAGCCAGTCAACAAGGAATAATAACCCAATGGCAGAGATGGATGACACCGTGCACGCATTTCTAAAAAGGTCGCTTTTCTCGCACTCAAAATAAGTCTATTACACATGGTTGGAAGGGGATGCAATGAGGCCAAATTAAATATACTCTCTGAATTATCAAATCCTTACTAAAGCTTTATCAGTGGTCAAAAAGGAAGTGACATGAAGAACGCAAACAGAACAGTAAACTCACTTAGTTTGTGGATGTGGATGGGTTCACTGCCCACACCGTCGCCACCATCACTTGTGGCCTTGATCTGAATTAGATAGTTGTCATTGGTGGAGAGGCTGAGCTCCGCCGTGGTTTTGTTGGTCAAGATAGTGTTGATGTCATTGTAGCGATGTCTCTTCAGCAGCACCTGAGGCGGGGGGGGGGGCACAGAGAAATAAGCTAATGCAAAAAAACTGTCATCCTTTATTCTGAAGATAAATCAGAGCGAACTGGGACCTACCAAATATCCAGTGACCTTTGACTCTGTCTCCATGGCTACTACAGGATCCCAGTGCAGCGTGAGCGTGGAGCCAATCATGGTCCATTGTATGTTGAGAGGAGCCCGGTCTGGAGCTAGAAAAAGAACAAGAGGTAAAGATATACTTTAGTGCAGGATACTTCTTATGGATATTGTTGCACACATGTACAGTAATTTATTTATGGTTTATATAGTAGCTCCACTTGGAAAGATTTTGATAAAAAAAAAAACAACAACTCATCTTATCAGTCTGAATAATAAATTGTGGCTACAGCAGAGCACCACACTAATTAAGATGAGTGAATTCTATGGTGGCCCTGAGAGCTCAGTGCACCGCAGCTTAGAAAACACATGCAAATAGACAAAACATGAGCAAATGAAGGAAACATCTTCACCAATTTGACAGCACAGGTGCAGCATTTGGAAACAAGCGTGACAAAGCAAGTCAAATACACGACACGGAAAAAAACAAACAAATGTAGTCACACAGAACTAAACAAAAATGAGTTACAAAACAATAGGAATTTGGTCCAGGTGGCCGCCCCTGCGACTAAAGACGATGACGTACCATGACGTCGTCTGTCCAACATTGCTACCTTTTTTTTTTTTAAATCAAATTGTGAGGATGTTTTCTTCATTTGCATTCGTTTTTTTAAGCTGCAGTGCATTGAGCTCTGTGGGCCATTATAGAATTTTCACTGTTCTCACAAACAAAACTGTGGCGTCGAGAACTGTACGGTCACTGGCAGCAAATCTCTGGCCACAGGAAATGAAACACAGATACAGCCACAAGAAGCTAAACCCTTGAATCCTTTTGGCGTCATGAAACATGAGCATCCCGTCGTTATTTTTCTTACTCATATTGCAGAATGTCTGTAGGATGCAATCCCAAAATTTCGCAACACTTGTCTCGTCTAGCTTTAACATCACTTGTCCATTTTAAATACCTATATTGTCACTGCCGCTACATTCCACCCAACCCATCTTTTCTTTTTGTTCCCTTGATTTCTTCCAAGGCAAATGGAAAGCTCTCTTGTCAGATTAAATTTTATGAGCAGAGCCAACAAAGCTGAAGAAATGCTATGCCTATCACGTTGAGGACAGTGCGACGTCACTCGAGAGGGGCTGACATGGTTCATGAACGAGGACCATTTAGAAATGATTTCAATGCCTATGGGGGACGGACTCACGTGGTTTTTTTGTGGTGGTGTTGATGGGTGCCGACTGCGGCCCAGGGCCAGCTGTATTGAAAGCAGCCACAGAGAGGTAGTACACTGTGTTCGCTTTCAGCCCTGTGATGTTAACCAGCGTGTAGTTTCCAGATATGCGCACTTTGCCAACAGTGTCAGGCTTGGTGTCGTCTTCCCAGTACACAACCTATTGGGAGGAGAAAGAGAAGAAAAAAAAGTCACAAGCGGCCACAAACAGCCGGATTCTAGTGGCGCATTTCACTGCATTATTGAAATTCATATTCCATCATGAAATCTGAAATGCTGTTTGTATTACAGCAGGGGAGGGAGGGAGCGATGATGATGAATAAATTTTTCAAGAGTGGAGTCTCAATTACTGATGCACATCCTCTCAAACACCCCGGTCATATAAACAGAACATTAGTGGGTCATATGATAGGTGACCCAGGAAGAAAAATTCATGACTGTTGCCTGTTTTGTTTATGAAAAACAACCTCAGCTCTTACTTTTGTCTGAGGAAACTGGATATTAAAAGCGAAGAGGTTATGGATGTTACAAAGATTTCAAAATGCTTTATCCGTACTAACAAATCACCACTTTCTACAGCAAAAGCAGGATTCTGCCCTCTTGTAAAACAAGAAGCAGAGTTTGCGTTCCTTCAGGCTGTTAGCCTCCTATTAAGGGTGCAGGTGAAGCGATATTTGATAACACAAAGGGGCTAATTTGCCACTTGCTTTGGGTCATCTTCAATATTCATGTGTCTAGTATTAAGTGACATAAGAGTTAAGTCACTTAATAATTAAAATGAATGTGTGGAATCTGAAGTCTGCCCCCAGGAGCACTCCTGCTATTCCACCTCCCATAAATTATTGTATTTCAAATTTGTTATCAATTAAAGCTGTGTATGATAAGTGCCAGAATTCAGTTTACAGTAATGTTATCTTTGGAGCAGTAATAAGTGATTACATTAAACATGAGACTGGATTGCATTTGCAATCCTAACAACATCTAATTAAAGGGCTGAGCATCACACATGTGCTGCCAACAGCTCCGGACCTATACTGTTGGTGGTCTATTGAGATTCAGCAGCTTAAATCCACTTCAGAACCGCGTTTGGAGAAATGAGCTCTGTTCTGAAAGGACAATGTGGCCAGCGCTATGGCAACTGGAGAGCTTTGTGCTGAGGGCCAGAGGTGACAGATATTGAAAGAGCACCGTTGGGGGAAAAAACAGCAAAGCCCTCTTTGCATTCTTGAATGGGTGAGGGATTTTATATTCCTCCTGTGGGTTTTGCTGTTGGTGCGCCAAAAAGTGTTGAGGTCAGTCCATGATATTACGCTTTAAAACTAATTCTCTGCAGAGATGCATGAGGTAGAATATTATAAGTTGAAAAAAAAGAGAAAAACTCATTTGAAGAACAATGAAAGGATGATTATGAGCTGATAAACAAGCCACAAGGAAAAGCTAAATTATCATGTTATTAAAAAAAAAAAAAAAAAAAGATTATGTAGTGAGTCACAACCTACCTCATATCCAAGCACTCTTTCAGGGATGGCAGGGAGAGCCTCCCAGATCACTTCAATTTGTGCTGCAGACACACTTCTAGCCCTAACCCTCTTAGGAGCCACACTGGGGACTGCAGAAATAGAGCTCTGGTGAGAATCCCACAAACTCATCCAACACCATCACACACACTAATAGCAATAAGAGCAAAGGCACAGAATAGACCTGTAGTTTCACTGAAAAGCTATTTCCCCGCTCTCTTTTAATGGGATCTGTGACTGACATAAGGGAAGACTATCTGCCCAGCAAATTCAATTAACAGGATACCTCCCTGACAGCACGGTGCGGAAAGTGTCTGCTAGGATTTCCTGTAATCTACCAGCATGATAACTAATATCAAGTTGACATTCGCAGCTAGAGAGGGGAGGGAAATAACAGCACTGGAACTAAAGAACTCATTTCATCATTGCTATTCAAGGTCACAGTTGTAAGGAGAGAGATTATAGCTTATTTAAGCATCACTCTGTGTTGCTTGGCTGTGAAGTCTGTACTGTACCTTCCTCCGCCGAATACACGGAGGCAATAGAGCTGAAAGGACCCTCCCCTCGGTTGTTGTATGCCCCCACTTTCACGTCAAAAGGCGAGAAGGGCGGGATGGTGTCGTTGCGGAAGACGTAACGTGCCACGCCGGTTGTAGAGATGACCGCCCGCGTCCACGTGACCGTGCCCACCGGTCTGAAGGCGATGATGTAGCCGAAGCCCTCTCCGTTCTGCAGTTCTTCGGGCACAGGCTGGGAGCGAAACACAAAACTATAGTGATATTAAAACGCATACAGACAAAGGCACAGACAGGCCCGTCTCTGCACTGTACCTCCACGAGGGCTTCTGTGATTAGTCACAGCCTCTTTCTTCACCGTTACCGCCCAGAACACTCAACAATCACCTTTTTACCTTATCTTTTCCTCATGCATGGCTATGTAATTGTGGCTAAAGTGCCAAACTCTTCAAAGGAAGTGCTCTCTGGCCCTGCTTTTGGAGGGAGAAATGGCTCTTGGAGGCTGAGCCGGAGGAGAGGTGTCTCGCTCTAATGTGGGTCATAAAATTGCTCCGTTCAATTCTGCACAATTAAGCAAAACCATTACTCTGCGATGGAGAGAACAGTAAAATGTGACAGATGACTTACCTCCCATGTTATCACTAATTCAGACTTTGTGCCGCCTCCACCTCCGACATCAGTGGGAGCTGTATCAGGAACTGAGAGGTAAAGCCCAGAGGGGAGCAATTAGAACACAGTTTACAAAGCTCAACGACAAGCCTCAACTGTACTTGTAGCCTTATGACAAGGCTGCCTGCCGCAGATACTGTCTTCTATTTTACACCCCACAAGTCCCTCACTGTGTGCAAACACAAACATTTCAGAGAATTGTGAATTACTGATATTGCCCAGATGTCACTGTACATAAACCTCAAACCAAGATTTGTAATTTTTGCAAATAACATTAAAGTCAACCCACTTCATCCCTGTTCCCACTCAGCTCTGCCATCACACTGTGCACCGTGGTGCGATGGCAAAGCTGAAAGTGTAGGTGGAGGAGCAGTTGTGCACATCTTTATAGTATCCTTTAACAAGTGAAGCATCACATTTAATGTGTCATATCAGCAAATGGTTAAGGCAGCCTTTATGTGTGATGCCCGTGTGTGGTTGCCTAGCAGGGCTGAATCCTGGGAACTTACATCCTGGTTTCTCTCCAGGATTCTTGCCTACATCTGCTCCCACTTCCTGGAAAAAATACTTGCGGGAACCTGGGACTTTATGTGTGCATGCAGCTGTTTGTTTGTGTATTGCAGATTACGTAATAGGTTTACAAAAACAGTAAATCTCACTAACCCTAGTACTTTAGAATAGTAGTAGCTATTTTCTGATCACGAAGTGCCATTATTCAGATAAAGTAACTAAATATTATTTAAAATCATTCAATTGCTGCAAACTCTCTCAATTTCAGACTCTGTCTCACACTGTCATGCTACCCAAAGTCATGTGACACCAGATAACAGCTGCCTTTGCCACTTACTCTTGTGACACCAACTAAGAGTAAGTGGCAAAGCCACTGATGAAAAATATAGCTGTTTCAGTTACATAAGCTGCACACAATACAATGACTGAATATCAGGATTCACTTCACACTGCAAGTGTAAAAGCAACAGTTTGCATTGCTTCTAATGATGGAAGCTCAAACACACAGACCTCTCCACTACAAAACCTGTAACATATGTTAAATGTCACTTTTTATTATGATTTCAAGTGACTATCTACAGTTTGATATTTCCATTAAAATGCAAACATAATGTTCTGTTTATTACTAGCAACTGTTTGGATTTATGCTTTCCTCTGACTTCATTAAAGAGCAACTTTGTGTTCACCTCCAAACTGAGAAATATGCAGTGCGCATTTTACACATCTTAAACAGCACCGGTACACCATTTCATTAATTATTTAAATCTACTTTACGAGGGGACAGAGCGAGTCAGTGTCTAACATTAATTTACCTTCAGTAAAAGTAAAGGTTAGGCTCTGTACAACAATTTTAAGTTTATCCAGTAGAACATAAAGCTTTATTTTAATTATCCACAGTTTTTGGCTTAAAGGAGCTATTTGTAATTTGTTTGTCACAACATAGCCAATGTTAGCATTAGCACCTGTTTACTTACCAGTCTAGAAGACATTTTGTGAGTTCAGCATCAAGCTTCATTCCTGTACTCAACAAGAGCTGTCTCCAGTAAGCAACACGTTTGTTTTGCTTCTATTTCTATCACTTATATTCTTCTACTGAAGTTAGCATGCTAAGCAGCCAGCTCTGGTCTTGTCTCATCACTTTCCGATACCGACACTTCCGTCACTTTAGCGTCCAGTCTTTCCTGAACAGAGGCGCTGCTCAGAGGATGTATCATAACCTTTTGTCTTGTAAATTCAACAATGGCTGAAGCTCTCTGTAAGACTGGTAAGTAAACAGCTTAATGCTAACGTTATGCTATGCAGCAATAGCAAAACCTACATATACAGTAGCTCCTTTAAAATCAAATTTAATTTATGGTAATAAATCCATGGGAAAACCTGGTAAATAAATTTAAAATCACAAAATAATCTCCCACCTTACTGTCTAATAGTTTTGTGTGTGGATGAGTGTTTAGTTTTACATACTGGCATCCTCCGTCCTGGTCTTGGCTGAGGCTGGGCTGGGCTCTCCCAGGCCTACGGCATTGCGAGCCACCACCCTAAACTCGTACTCCACCCAGGCATTCAGACCCACCACTGTGGCTGTCAGCATATTCCCATTGACCACTTCTGGTACTGCAATGTGGAAATGAGAGCCTTAGAAAATCAGGCTACTGCACAACTGGACTCAAATTGAATGATAAATAAATAATAAAGACCTACATATGGACCCCATGAATATTACAAGGAGGACAGGAGGAGTGTTTGATGCTACCTGTGTCTACAGCCTGCCAGCCCACAGTAAAAGGCGTGCGGCCCTGGATGATGTAGCCAGTGATGGGGCTGCCGTTGTCTCTTCCGGGAGTCCAAGAAAGCTGTGCCGTGCTGTCAGTGATCTCCTCCACTGATACTTTGTCTGGAGGACCTGGCGGACCTAAATCAATGGAGCAACGAGGAGGGTGAACATGAGGTGATCACCTGCTCCAAGAAGCCCCTCACTGATCTCATGTTACATATCAAGGCCATCGCACTCCCTTTAAGTAAGGGCTTGTTGTGTGCATACAGGGACGTCATTCACTGTGTGTGTGATGAGCATGCCTACAAAGTGATTATCGAACACGAGAGTGAAAACATAACCTGGACCGGATCATTTATGAGAAAAGGAAAGAGGGGGTTAGAGGGGGAGGAGTCGCCAAAAGAGACAATACGCAGAGAGAGGGAGATAGAGAGAAAGAAGTGATTGTTTGTGACTGTTTTACTCGGTCTGGCTTTACCATGTTGTTTGCTCTGCTGCTCCATTATTCAGATGCTTTCCATGATATTTTGCCGATGTGTAAATGAGCCAATTATAGTCATTTTCTGTGATAAACATTGCCTTCTCAAAGCACCTGGGACAGCTATTACAGTTTGTTAAGCGCATGAATACCAATGTAAATCACCAGAGATTAGCCCGCACACTGAGCCAGATACGCCAAGC
>NW_019525301.1:690062-721444 GCF_002814215.2 Seriola lalandi dorsalis
CATGGCAGATGTACTTTGCACAAATAACGCTATTGGCTGTCCTTCAGGCTCTACCCAACAAACCAGCCCCCCCCTCGCCAACCCCCCCACCCCCTACAAACAGCTACCAGCTATACACAGGACACACAAAACAAACAAAGTCTAGTTAATTGGCAAGACAATCCTAATTATTCTGTAATTACATAAGCTCAAGCAAGTATAGTGAGTATAACTCCCAGTGTAAAGAGCAAATATTATTTTACATAAACTGCATGCAAGTGGTGGCCATGAGGGAACAGAACACAACAAATACTGCTAACTTTCTCATGTGTGTAAGGGCAGTTGTATTATTTGTGGCTGGTGAGGGACAATTTTTAACAGATAAGACTGGTGTTACTCTACTACTACTAGATATTTCATTTTTCTGTGAACAAATCCCACGCCACAAACAAAACCACCAAAGTGTTAGTTTGTCTCTCAGTTTAAAAACATATTCCCTTCCCTGTGTGAGCCTCTCAGCCCCAAGCCAATAGTTTCTATTGAAGACATAGATTCTTAAAAACATATAACCAATACTATAGTTCAATTACAGTTTAATTTAAAGCAATGCCCGTAAAACTGCTTGGCAATGTAGTTTTACACAAATGTTACTCAAACAGGAATTAATAGTTCATCTGTTGGGGACTATTTTCTGCCATGGATTAACACACATTTGGCTTGCTAGTGAGTAGTTACAGCACATACAAAGGATTTACTCAAAATAAACTTCAGTGCCCATGATCGTTGTGTCATCCAGAGCAACAGTGTGACTCACTCATGTTTTTTTAAAATAGTTTTTGGACAACAATATAGAGCTCTGCGGCACAGAGTAACAAGCCACGTCAAGCTTTGGGTACACAGACAATAATTGCCTGTCTGCTCTGTGCAATTTTGAACTTTTCCCAGACGGGAAAAATCTTTCCAAAATTGTACAGCTAATTTTGAGTGTTGGTGACCAAAGGCAGCTTGTGGAAAAATGTCTGAAATTTGGACCCAATTGCCACAGTGTGACAAAATGTACCCATGCACATATTCTGTACAGGTGCTGTAGATACCACATTGGTCAACGCTATGGCCAAAGCTTGTATTTTTTTATCTGCATTTTCAAAACACGAGATATCGCTGCAGTACAATTAACCAAGCATTCATCACACAGTCTGACATGCCTTAAACTTCTGACACACAGATTGCAGCCAAGATATTATTAGACCCATCTTGCACAGTGTGACATGCACTGAACCTGTCACATTGCTTTAGGGGGATCAATTCATTGTTGGTTTTGGGCTTCTGGTTGGATTCTTTGACATTAAGAAAATTATAAAATTTTAGCGGCGTCAACCTTTAAAATGACACCAAGGTAAAAAGTAATTTACAAGGTTGTATTAACATATTTGTTCAAACACCATTATTCTGGTCTAATTTTGACTGTGCATAGGGGATCTACCTCCTGAAAGTCACCGCTTTAAGTGCTCTGTCACTAAGTATGTCAGCCTGTGAAAAGGAGTGTGTTGCTTTAGAAACGAGTCTCCTGGGGGTAAGACTCACTGCAGTCATAGCAGATTTCATCACCCCCGGTGGCTGGTGATCATAGCTTCACTCTGCAGTGGTTGGACATGAACGCCCGTAGATCTCCACCTCTCTGAAGCACCTGACAAAGCAGAGCTGAACTGAATGGCACTTCTCTGCGGCCATGGGCTAAAGAGACTAACTCTCTTCCTATCCTTTCTCTCCCCCCTCCCTTCCTTTCATCTCCTCTCCTTTCACCAGACAGTTTTTTGCCCGCTGCCCGCCACGACTGATTTTTTTCTCCAGTGTCAGCCGCCACCTGGCCGACCTGGGAGCTCGCATTTGAAAGCAAGGCGTCCTGGCTTGGCAGGAAGGAAGTGATGAGGCATATTTGCCTTAATTATGTTAATTAATTCATCAAAAGCTGTTGATCAAGGGGCTGGTAATCTCTTTGGACAGGGGGAAACAGATTCTGTGAAAACTATATCTCATTTTATGCCTACACACAGTTCAATGTCAATAGTAATTGCCATTTGCATTTATGAACATATGAATTTGGCATGTCCACAACACGGTGAGGGCATTCAGATATGATGCCAACCTTTAACATGTGAATTGCAGTGATTAGACTGCTGACCTTGGATGATAAATTACACTATAAAAAAGCAAAAAGATTGTGTGAAGTAATTTCATACTGACAAGCTCTGAACAATTAGCTTTGCCCTTCATCAAAAGGAACAAATATTCAACAAAGAGTCATCACTTATCATTATTTCAAGACATAAGGATTTCAAATGAACATTAACTCGTGCCAGGCCTGCCCTTGGTGAATGCCAGCCAGCTCATTACTTAATTATTTTGGGGCTCAAGATTCATAAATAGGTATGCAAATTCAATTATGGAAGAGAGAGATAATAAGAAAATGTTCTCCCTTGAGGTACGAGAATTAGAAGCTGAAGGGATGAAAAGTATAAAGAATTTATTAATGAGGACCCTCTGTATGACTGAAATGGCATTTCACTAATATATTTTTAGAAGTGTTACACATGGCAGCTCACACAGCCAGTTCAAAAGGTAAGGATACCGATTACTGACCTGATAGTGCCATCCCTTGAGGGTTTTACGGCGTATGAATGAAAGAATGTAAGTGATTCTTAATAGATATCTCTTGTATTTTTGATATGCTGTCCGCCACTGACCACAGGGAAACTTTCAAAATGGATGAGTCATAAATTTCCCTGCTTGGGTGTTATTGGTGTCTGAGAAGCCCTCGGCAGGGCAGTAGAGCATACCCTTGCACACCACACAGTATGTCCCAATTAATCCCAGAACAGCCAGAAAGTAGTTGAGTTTAATGCTTGAGATGACTCACCCCGCCCACTCTTTCAAAATGATTGCTGTCTCGCTGGAAGTCGATGAGCTGGCCGTTGAATGCCCACGAGAAAGAGACATCCAGAGCTGGATCGCAGGCAATCTGGCAGGGTAGCACGATGCTCTCGCCAACAATAATCTCCATGTTAGTAGGCCTCATGGTGATTCTGGTGGGCTCTGGCCAGACAACAGACGACAGTGTATGCATGTTAATATCCCTGCCATGGGAACCTTTAACACCACCGTGACCTCTGCAACTGCCACCTCACTCCAATTCACAGATAAATCAAGCCACCATCATTAAATTACCCATGGATGTGTGCTTTTCCTGATTTTTAATAAGCACTTAAATTCCAAGCCTGTCCATTAGCAACATTTAATGACATCTCCGGTTTGCACTTTATGTTCCAGGATCAATTTGGAAGAAAATGTTTGAAACGGGATTATAGCGATGGGAGCACATTCCCACTGGTGACTGTGGTGGATTGGAGGCCTCTCAGTATGTATATGAAAGGTCACAGTAATTAAATTCTATGACATTAAATGGTTCAGCTGTCAGTGTGTGAGAAGAATAGAAGCTAATAAGAAAAATAAGTCAGGTGGCTACACACACAACAGATTAAACCGGAGGACTACATGAATATGTTATGTCACTGCATTCATAAATAATGACCTTTAACTAAATCAAGGATAATGCTTTGTTGCTTGCTTAACAGCTATTTTGCATAATGTATACCAGCCATATTAATTTGACTATAAACTTGGCTGTTAGTGTGCCACATGCAATATCACTTGCATATAAAACAATATGAATGAAGCTATTCTCAAGCCATACATCAACGAGAGTTGCTTTTACCTTAATTTTGAAAGAACTGAAAGGGAATTTGACCATTTCCCAGTTTCCAATCTTTGTGCTAAGCTACGTTAGCCTTCTGCCAACTACTTTCAATGGAAAGTAGCTAAAGCCTGCTCAACAAGTTGTTAAATGTCGCTATATGACTCAATGTGCTAATTGGTATATTTGTGTCATAATTGTGTCGTATTTGCATTTTGTCTAGTGTCAGATGGTGTCAGCGCTTTGTATCTGCTTGCTTCTCTCCTATTCTCTGAGCTCACATATACAGCATTTTAATACAGCCAAATTCCCAATAAAGCTGTTCTCATTTACATATTTTTCTGTTTTTGTTTTCAGACAGCAGAACAAGTATGAAATGGTGACTCAAACACAGCCCATTAAGACTACATGTTAACCAGCAGTCACTTCCAAGCCATTTCCATGCTGCTGCTCTGTACTGCTAAAATCCTGATTTTATAACCATGACTTTGACTGACAAAATCCCCATACTGTGCTTTGAATGTAAACTGATCACTCAGAGAGAAAGTAAGAGGTGACAGAATATCTTTCTTATTTTTTCTCACAAGCAGTGCGCAGCAAGTCACTAAAGGGGTCTAAAATGTCAAACATGGTTTCTTGCTGGAGCAGGTTGTAGTGGCTGTCACTCAGCCATTGTTGCGTTTACAAGACAGGAGGTTATAATACACCCTCTGAGCAACGCTACATCTTCAGGGCAGATTGGAGGCTACACTAATTTGCCATCAGAAAATGATGAGACGGGCTGGGGCTAGCTGGTTAGCATGCTAAATACAGTAGAAGAAAAGACGTAATGGAGACAAGACTCAAAATTTGAATTGCTTGGAGACCGTTCTTGGCGAGTAAAGGAATGAAGTTTGATGCTGAACTCACAACGTTTCTTCTAGACTGGTTCATAGACAGCTGCTAACTGTAACGCTGGCTACGTAGCATTAGCAAAACTTGCAAATAGCTCCTTTAAGAAGTAAGCAAGAGAAGGAGTTTTACCAAGTTAGTTAGCAGGCTAGCTACAGCTAATAAAATCTGTTAATGACAGGCATCCAAATCAACAGCTGCCAGTTAGTAATGAGAATCTGCTTTTCTTTTCTTCTGTTAAACCCATTGTTTCAAACATTTCAACAAAACTTGAGAGGCAAATCTACCACCATTATCAGTGGATACTATATATGTGCAGTAGCATGAAAGTTTGACAGACATAGCATAACAGGCATAATATAATAATAAATAAGGGGGAGGCAGAACTTAGTGAGAGTGAATTTCCTTTCTTGGATGTTGTTGATGGAGAAGAGAAGGACTCACCGGTGATAAGCAGCCTCCCAGTTGTGCTTGCTGTCCCAAACTGGTTCTTAGCGATGCACGTGTAGGTGGCTGCATCCCGTCTGGTTACGTTGGCAATCTTTAATGTTCCATTGGGAAGCAAAGTAATCCTGAGGGTAGGAGAACAGCTTTTTACTGTACTGACAAAGGTGCAGAGAGTACAGATAGACTGAAGTGCTGAGCTTTGTGGTGCTGACTGTAGTCATTATTTTGTGGTGATATTCATTATTATCGTGATATTTTATTTCAATGTAATTGTTATTAATTTCCATGTAGTAGCCTAAGCTTAATGTATGGTGTTTCTACTGGAATCACACTCTTGTTAAAATGGAAAAGCCACTCAAAAAGCACTTTGACCCTGGTACTTTAAAGCTTTCCCCTAAAGCCTAGAAAAATGAAATTCTTTGAGGCGGGTTAGCAGCAGGTAGGGTGACCCATCACACTGACTCAGTGGTAAGCTAAACTCATGGACACATTACTGAATAAAGAAATACTTTACAAACAGAAATGCTGAATAATTCAATGAATAAATAAAATGTGCTTTACAGGCTTTATGCTGCTAAGGTCAGAGAGGAACCTCTATCATGCTGGGGGGGGTCACTCACTGGCTGGATAAGCCCAGGACATGCTATAATACATAATATAATACAGTGCTGCATAAGCAAACATAGTGTCCCAGAAAACAGTGCACTCTAAAGTTCATACTAACCTATAAGAAACAACAAAAAAATATGTCATCATGTACCACATAGTTACGTCTTATGTAATACTGTGATATTTTGCTTAGAAATAGCCATTTTCTGAAAACAAACCTCAGATTTTGACCCACTAAATTGTTGAGTCACCTAAAGCCTTGCAGATATTTTGTATTTTATTTGTCCCAGGTTTTGGACAAAGGTATCTGCCTCAGAGCGCTCAGCTTCCAACCCCCAGGGGAACGATGGTGAATAGAATTTTGTTTGTGGCGCTCAAAAGAATTGAAAAACTACATAGAAAAAAACGTCAACAGCAATGTGTCTTCCAGAAGCAACGTCTGGATAAATCATAGACCTCACTGTAAACACTGTTTTCGTTGCAGCCATTTTCTACCAAAGAAATAGTCCAGATAAAAACTGCTGACAGTGTGTTCTGTAGATTATCCAGGGTAACAAGGGACAGTGGGGCGGAGGCATTTATTTCAGAGATTGATATCTCTAAATTAAGCTAAAGCTCTCTGCATGGATAGAAACCACGATGGGGTAATTGTCAAAATATGTACTTCATAATTTGACTGAAGCTACCTTTAACTGATTTGGTATTTAGTGACAAAATGTGTACTCAGTTCATTTTCTAAACACTGTTCCAATTTACAGCGTGACTGCATATAGGAGAAAACATTCCCCATCCAGTGTCCTCATACATCCAGTGTTGCGCACCTTGAAAGGGTATGTGGGCTTCACATACAGTGTGCTAAATGTCATTCAGCTTGGGAATTTTACCAATTTTCTGCAGCCATAGCTGCAACTCCCCATCTGGAGCCAACTAAAGAGCCTCTGTGCTGTTTTGACAAGATGCTTTGCTCACATTGTTCTCTTTCAGACCTCCTTTTGAATAAGCAGCATAGAAATGATTCAAAAAGCACAAAGTAAAGCATTTCTACAGTGCGCTAGGATGCGTGTGTTTGGTTTGTTTTTATTCTGTCTGTCCTGCCTGTGTGTTTTTTTGTGTGTGAGCGACAAATTTTCAATATGTGTGTGCTAACTTGCAGCAAGGTTCAGTCACCATCAAAGCTTTTCTTCTCCCTCCAATCAGGATGATGAAAAGTGTGCAAATTGCTCAAATGTGTCATTTCTTGCCTCTGATTTGCTTTTGGTTTTTTCCACCTTTAATTAGTTGTTTAGTATTGTTTGAAATCTATTCAGTAGCTCAAATTCATCTCCTGATGGCTTCAATAAAAAATCAGACTTGAGATGGACAACAAACTAAATCAAGCACCACTTTTATCTCGCTTTAAGTGGCACCTTAAGTTTGCTCATTGTTGGCATCATGTCTGTGTGTGGAGTTTTTCATCTAGTGAGATTTTTGTTTTTGCAGCTTTAGTGATTGCATGAATCAAGTTGTATTCGTTTGTCATGACAAAGTACAACATTTTTACCTCAGGTAATTACAAGTGCAACTGCTTCTGTTTTACTTCTTTTATCTAAAGGCAGATATACTTTTATCTTCAGCAGTGACTCCATTTGCTAATCTTTTATCTTCTTAAATATTTCATGCATGCACTGTTGATACCACCAGCTAGCATCTACATCCCTCACGCCAAGCTATTTGCACATGACGGTGCGCATAGTTCATTAGCCATGTGCAATTTTCGTGGTGGGTGCCCTGCTCTCCTTCTCCTCATTAGCCTTTCCTTCTATGCATCTGCACAAATGCCAAATACACTATAAAAACAAGTCGGCCTGCAGTGACTGTGAACGAAACCTGCTCGGAATATGCACTTGGACTTTTATCCTACCTTTCAGTCCTCTGCAGGATCTCATTCCCTTTCTTCCACAGGCTAATTGCTGGGGGCGAGGCCTGAGGCTTGCATTCAAGAGTGACTTCGCTGCCTGAGCGAGCTTTTAGCAGGGCCCTTAACGGACTTTTGGAGAAACTGGGAGGTGAAGCTGTTTGTGAGAGAGCAGAGAAAGGGTGTGAAATTAAAAAAACATAAGCAAGCTAAACCTATGCAGATCAGCCATGCTGTCTCAGTGTGAACACAGCATGAAAAGCCTATGGGCCAAAGTCAATGCACCCACCTGCCACCCCACCCTTCGACTATAAAATCCACCCTGATCACCTTCACCCTGCAGAGGCTGCAGCCGTTATCCACGCTCATCATCACATTTTGTCAACCGCCATTTGGACCCAAGTTTCATCACATGTTGAATTTCTGGAGTCTTAGTCAGATGGAAGTCATCAAAGCTTCACAAATAAATCAATACCCCATCTACATGAGAAAGCACGCATAATGCCACAAAGCAATGCGTTTGTAGTATCGAAATCAATATGATGAAACGACTCAAAGTAAAATGAGACACTCCATCAGATTCATATTTTTTGCTAGCAGAGCCCATAGTGACATCAAATGAGTCTGCAGACTGATTGCTGAGGAGAGCTGTAGCAGGCTGCTGGTTTTTATCTTAGGAGATGATCAAACGCAGAGACAGATAAGCAGGATAAAAGCAGAGGGAGGGAGGCAAGCTTACCTAACACCATTAGTTGGGCACTGGAATAAATAATGCCATGTTTGTTTTCAGCCACACACTGATACATCCCGGAATCTGACAGGTTTAACGCAGCTATAGAAAGGGCCCCGTTTTCGATTTGTACCCGGCCCTGAGGAGGAGAGAGAAAACAGTTATGCATATCCATTGCAAGGCCAGTCTATTATGTCCAAAGGCACAGCAGCAATTACCGGGGCACCATGAAGGGAGGAGGACAGCAGGAGAGGAGAAAAGAAAAGGAGCCTATAGAGCCTCGTGGCATTTTGCGTATGTTCAGCTTGGAAATGGGGGGAGGGGACGGGGAGCAAGGGTGAGTGGCTAAAGCCGCTAACCTGCATTTTAGATACGCAGAAAAGAAGCAATGTTGAGAACAGCACCAGCAGCATATTAAAAAGTCATTTATTTGCTGTGGTTGTTCAGTCGGAAAAACTGTAATGATAGCCGGGATGATGACTCAAGACTAAGATTTTTAGCCCAATGAGCTAGTTAGAGATCCTCTCTGCTGCAGGGGGAGTGGCTTCTTACAGTGCTGTCTAAATTATAGATGCAAATAGAGGGCTTGGCCTGAGTCAAATTGAATATACCGGTGAGTTACACAGTTACCACAAAACCACCTTCAGAGTGACCCAAGTCAAGTTTGAATTTGGCAGCAAATTAAATGTAAGCACCTGTTTTGTTGTTTGCTATTTTAAATGGACACCCTGTTTTTACACGTAAAGGTCTGTTTAGAAGTGAGGAATAAAAACAATCAAACATTATCTTCTGGCTGAAAAGAGAGAAAGGGAAGTCCGAGAAAAGGACAGCAAAAGCCTGTGTCAAAAAGAAATTAAGACATTACACATTATTTATAGAAATATGACCACTAGACCATTAGGGTTTCAAACAAGTTCATGTAAGCCATAAGCTAGCTAGGAACATTACACACCAACAGTGTCTGTGTGGTGTTGACTGAACTCTGCACTCATGTCTCTCTGCATTTATCAAATAGATTCATAAATCCTCAGGATTTATGCAGATTTTTTGTTCAAGTTCAAACATTTTCGGCTCAGGCACTCAAATTTGCATCTGACTGCGTCTTTCCATGGACTTTGAATACAATCGTGCTGCCTCTAAAATACACCTGGCATTCGTTCTGAACCAAATGGCAACCTCCAGGGCTGAAAAATGAAGCCAACACATAAGTGACAAAAACTGGGGCGCCTCGCTGGCTCACCTGGTAGAGTACGTACCGCATAGGCTTAGCCCTAACTACAGTGGCCATTGGTTCAAATCCAGCCTGCGGCCCTTTGCTGCATGTCATCCCTTCTCTCTCTGCCTGACTTTCCTGTCTGTCTCTCACTGTGCTATCACAATAAAGGCAAAAATGCCCCCCAAAAAAGTGATAAAAACTGCAGTTTCTCAATAGATTCCAGTCTGGCTCCAAAAGTGAGTAAATCCCCACAGACTCCCATGTTAAAATGCACAATTTTACAACAGAAATAAACATGTTTACAGCCTGGAACAAAAACGGTTTTGGTCTCTATAGCTAATTTCCTCCTTCATGACATCCGAACAGGGGGTGAATTTTTATATAACTTGCCTGTTTAAATTTTGTTAAGACTTAATGTTTTGCGTAATTGAGGGCATGCTGCTTTGAGCAACAGGTGGGTGAACGCATGCTTGCCACAAACCGGCAGGCACTGGCAAGTCTCGGCTCCACACACGTCCCACCTCTTTGCCCGTTTTTCAATTAGCTGGGAGTTAGGGGTGGAGTCAGGCACTGCCAAGATGGCAACAGTGGTGCAGCTCACTCTAAGCTTAAAAACCGCTCTTCAGAAACCTATGGCTGATGTCGCAGAGGCTGCATCCATCTTTATTTACAGTCAAAAGTCTGAACACACAGCAAGGTCCCATTTACATCTGGCCCTAACTTGCAGTCTGTACCTGGATGTCTTACCTATATAACCAAAAAAAATGCCTATTATAATGTATACAGTGTAAATGCCCACAAAACACACTGTGATAAGACTGTCATCAGATCAGCTAGACCATATCTGGAGGCGGTCTAGCTCACACTCTGTTTGGATCTCAACCAGGTGTAAATGCAGTAGCTAGTCAGTGCAAAAGTGATTTAAAAATGAAAGCCGATTACAATGGTGGAGAGTCAGGATAACGGGAACACTTACGGGAACACCATTCTCATACTCATTAAACCACATTGGTCTGCATTCAGTATGCTTCTAAGCACATTTACTCAGGTTTTAACTCATCACCGCTCTGTATTACAGTGGGAAACTGAACAGATCTCCATACCTCTGCCGTCACTTGCTCCCCATTTTTCAGCCAGCTGTAGGACGGTTTAGGCTTTCCATTGGCCTTACACTCCCAGAAGAGATTTTCCTCGATGGACAAAGCTGTGTCCGTCATTGTCTGGAGCCAGTGAGGTTTAGCTTGGAAAAAATGAGAGGATTACCTTTTCAAACATGTGTTTTAATTATAGAAGTAGTGGATTAGTAAGGAGTGGTGTCAGAAAATCATAAAGCAGTTAAAGCAGCCTTGCATTAAATCATCAAAGTTTAAACTTGACAAGTGGATTATAAACATAATGAAAAACACAGGTTTGTAAACAGGTTTGATTATTGACTGGAAAATCCTATAAAATAATATTCACTTTTACAGCCAGAATCAATAGCTTCATCCTGCAATTCCAAGGCGACATTATGCCCCTCACGCTGTAGACAAATGGGTTTTCTGTCCAACAAATGAGATTCAAACTGCTGGTCCATGCATGTTTCCTGTTCAAATGTGTCTATCTGTAACAGGCGCACTTTCATTTCTGCATCTTCATGCATTCACTGTCATTCAATTTGAAACGGTTCACTTACCATGGAATGAAATACGACCCCGCGCAGCATTTTTGCCTCGCCGATTCTCCGCCGTACATTCGTACGTCCCCGCGTCTTCCTGCTGGAAATTAGGGATTTCAAGGACGCCGTTTGAATTCTTCATTTTGACTTTGTTGGGGAAAGGGACGCCGCTGGTTCTCCTCCAGCTGATTTCTGGGACGGGGCTACAAAAGAGGAACAAAAAGTTCCCGTGATGGCAACTGTCAGTCTCTGTGATCAAAGTGTGATTAAGTACAGAAGAAAAAGTAGTTGAAGCAAAAGCCTTGGGAATTATTGTTCCCTACAAATCAAACTGTGATCGCTCAGATTTCAGAAGCTCTTAAAAGAAACTCTGATTTCTGCTCCCTTGTCTTTTCATGTGGCGGCCCCTCGCCCTACTGTGGATTGATGAATCTGAGAATGAGTAATGTTACGCTTGTGCATCCTTAAATCATTTTGAGTAGCAGTAATTCATGCATGAATGAGCCTACAGCTTATGTCACACGAACACAATAGGGCTGACTTACTTTCCCAGAGCGAAGCATTCCAGTTTCACTACCGACTCCTTTGCAGCTGGAACCGAATCAGGGAAATGAACTTCTATTTTGGGTTCATATTCACCCATTACTCCTACAAAAAGGAGACAATAGACGACAAGCTTTTTACATCAGTGATTAACAGCAGACATTACACATGCACTGGATCAAAGGGGGAGCAGTAACACAATGGGACGGCTAACACAAAAGTCTTTATGCGCACGGAGCAAAAGTGACCACTGAAGGGCAGGTAAAGAGGAAAAAAAAAATCAGAGGTGTCTTATAAAAGATTCAGTGAACACATCAGGGGAAAGTCTTGCTGAGCAGAGATTTATCACCTGTGGCAATTCGACTTCATTTATGACTTTATTTATATTCACATCACTAGAAGGGGTCAAAGACTTCTTCGCAGAGATAGTAGTATGCCCTTTACTATTACCAATTACAACCCCACAGTCTGGCAGCAAGAGCGCACTCGGGGTCCTGTGGATGTTTTCAGAATAAGAGTCACTGAAGACTTATAAAAGCTGTATCAGCGAGGAAAAAATACAGAATATGGAGTTGGGTCTCCATCAACACAACACAGAGAGCAACAACATTTTTACTTTACCAAGCAGGAAGAGATGATTCACAACCTGGTAACCCCAAAGGTACTCTGAAGAATAGAATGTAACTTTTCTGTTAGATTCCCTAAATGTTAAAACAATAATATTTTTAAGCTAATAGTTAAAACTCACAAACCCTTTATAAAGGCTGCCTTATAGAAAGTGTTGCCACAAACCTATTACAGTGCTGACTGAAGATTTCGATATCTAAGTATTATTCTGGTGATTTTTTACATCATAAAAAGTTGGGTTTTTTCAACAGAATTGTGTATATTGAGTATACTCAAACAGGCTCTCAAATCCTTTTGAAATATATTCAGTGAAACGTTGCTCAATCATCTGTGATACGTAGCGTACTAATTAATTCTTTTGATACTGAAACTGCGATTTAAGAGAGAGCAATTTCCAAATTACAAGAGCAGGAACTTTATTTGCACTGGGTCTTCACATGTTGCAAATTAAAGGTTGAACCAGCAACTGTTGATTTTTCTCTGTCTATAATGAGGATGTCCACTGGTAAATGTACTCAGCTGTATTAACATCACTTTTTTTGTGTAAGAAGAAACGCCAATCTGTCATTTGTAAAAAAGGATATGGACTTGGTTGTGTGTTTTTACTGTTTATAAAAGATGTGAGTGGCAAGTTTTTTTCTATATAAACAATCTAGGTCATTGTCTCACGTCAGTATCAGACAGGTAGCTAGCAGTTAGCTCAGTAGTTGTAAAATGTGAGTGACAGACAGCTGGTGAACAGAGTTGTCAGAATGCACCAGTTTAACTTTTAAGAGCATCATTTCATCTGAGACTGAGACCTCCACTATGAAGCAGTCTGTCCTGTCAGTCTGTGGAGCTAACATTAGCATTAGCTCAAACAGCCTAAGTACAGACCTGTCAGCAGTGGCATTAGGTGTCATCAAACATTGTCAGATGTGACTTTTTTTTTATTATTATTGTCATAACTGACAAACTATGAAGCTGATATCTATGAATGTAACACCAGCTTTACATTTTTACATTTTTATATATAGAGCTAAAGTGGTCAGTTTTTCTATTGAAGACTAAATAAGTTTACTGAAGAGGGTACTTCTCTCTGACTGACTGGTTTGAACTCTCAACAACAGTCATCTGTATTATTTCATCAGATTCTATACATGTGGAAACAAGATATGATTGTGTTTAGTGAAATTATATGTGGCCCACAAATACAGGCCTGTAACTTAAATGAAAATAATCACAATTTAAATCACCATGGCAAAATTACTGCTTACCCACACCCACAGATGGGTATTAGCTGACATGAAGATTTAATAAACATGTATTATTCCCAATACCATTATAATATTTATTTAAAGTCTGGTATTATAGATAGTGACATTCCAATATCTTTTTTTGATTATAAAACAAGTCCAAGTTTTATATCAATACAGTGAAAGTATCAAATCTCTCAGTCCACAGAGAAATGCACACAGCCTGTATTCAGAAACTGAGCCTTAAAACGAGCTGTCATCATTTCTGTAACTTTGTGATGTCATAACAAAGCAGTCACCTCTCTCAGCCCGACCCGAACCCAGCCCTGCCAGACCCACCACCCAACCTTGCAGGATCTGGTTTCTCTTAGTGTTTACCTGAAATCTGCTATGTTTTTATTCAATCACTCAGAAACCAGTCAGCCAATCACAAGAGAGGCTCAGAGCCTCCTCTCTTCTAATTGGCTCACTGACCTGTTGTTACTACAGCTCCAGAGAGAAGCCTGAGAGAGGAGATGTAAAACTACATTGAGATGGTTTTTGGTTCTTAAATCCACAAATATATCTTCTTATGGATCAACACTAAATAAAACACAGGAGAACTGTAAAATATGGTACCTTTAAATGATTAGTGTTGAAGCTATATAAAACGTGAACGAAGCCCAAAGCCAAAAATATCATGAGCAATTGACAGAACATTATAGGATGGAAGAATGAAGATGCAGGGTACAAAGTAAAGGTATATAACATTTACCGTCAATTCTGAGGACCAGTGGTGTTGGAGAGCTGAGCACCTTCTCCCTCGTGACGGTGTTGTTCACCACACAGGTATAGTTTCCCACATCTGAGGGCTCCACCTTAGCGATATACAGACTCCCTGTCTCTTGAGAGATGAACCGACGACTGTCTTGTTGGACGAAGTATGGGTATTCATTGAAGATCCATGCAAATGCCAGCTCTGGAGAGGAAAACAAAACAATCATTATTGTTGTTAATGATTTACTATCACTACTTGTTGAAAGCCTGACTGACTCAACACATGTTCAATCTACATCATGACTTTGCTGGGACAGCTGAAGTGAAACATATTCCACTGTGGCTTAAAAATGTTAGCATGTCATTTTCCTCTCCCTTATCACAGTTTCCTTGGGAAGAGATACCAAGACATGGCAAATGCAACAGCTATCAGTGCAGAAGAAATGGGAGACCTAAGGAAAGGGAGCGAAACAAAATGGATTACAGTGCGTCAGTGGCCCTCCCCTGACGCATGGCCTCCTTTCCCCGGGTCCCTGAGTGACTTTGTTCATGGGAGGCACAAATGGAGGAAGGGATGGACAGAATGACGAAAAGAAATAAGAATACATTGTCATGCCCGCTCACAAGCAGCTGGTCTATCATAGGAAAGTAGAGACCTGCCATGATGAATTACTGTGTCAATCTGAAAAGTGCACACTGTCCGGACTTGCAAGACTGAGTAGATGCTCTATGTAATCTACTACTTCGGAGGTGAGGGGGTGTCAAAAGGTGTATGCAATGACTGTCAAGCATATCCCACGCCCCTTTAGGGAGCGAGCCTCTCGGCTTCGGATGGGATCGAGCGTCCTAGCCCGGTGCAGTGAGGCAGATGCAAAACTCTCTCTGATTAGGCAAGTACGAGCCCCACAGTTCAGAGTCAGCATAACCTCCATCTGAACTATGTGGCTGTATTGGGAAGGGACAGAATATTGCCAAAAATTGTAAGTCAAGGAAGGAGTGGGAATATAACACAAGGGCCTTTATGCAACAGAAAAAGTGACCTATGCAGCACAATAAAGCCCATTGAGTAAACATATGTCTATGTTGGAGTACAAAAGTCACACATTAACAATTAATTGTGACGATATTATATTTAATTTGTCATATTTGAGAAATGGGACAATGAATGTGGTAGTAGAGGAGAAAGCTTTTGCAGCACTCAGGCTCAAGGAAGCTCAATGAAAACCAGAATGGATGCCTTATTATGTTACATAAAGTTGATTTGAATTCAAGGTTACGTAGCACAACAATACTTTTAAAATTCAAGAGTGAAAGTGAAAAAGAGGGGGAGTAAAAGACAGAAAAGAGAGAAAGAAGGAGATTTAGAGAGGGAGCAACAGGACAGGAAAGGGAGAAAGGGACAGCGGGCTCATACTGCTTTACTTTCATTCACTTCAGAAAATGTGAGAAAACACAATAGTACTACGGTTACAGCAGCCAACCGCGTATAAGCCTATGTTAGAGGGGAAAGCTGTCAAACTGTATTTCACACAGAGTATTCTGACCCATTATCCCGTAGACCAGCTGTACAATGCATTGTGCTACAAACTGTTCTCTTGTGAAGGAAATTGGTTGTTCCAATGTGAAGGCTACTGTATCAAGAGGGGGACAAGGTAGGCAGCAGCCATTGTCCATGTTCTCAGTTTTCTGCAGGGTGGTGTGGCTGAGCAGTTGGCGTCTTTATCTACTATTTGTAGCCTGTCATTTATAAAATATTTGCTATGCTGCCATGCCGGCGACAGTCAGGGCCGGAGGAATTCTATTTTTTCCATCTAACCCTCCGTCCATATGTCTGTCCGCCGATACGTTCATCCATATGTTCGTCCGTCCCATTCTCTTCAACGCGATATCTCTGGAACGCCTTGAGGGAATTACTTCAATTTGGCACAACCATTGACTTGGACTCAAAGATGAACTGTTTAGATTTTGGTGGTCAAAGATCAAGGGTCACGATGACCTCACAAAACACGGTTTTGGCTGTGGGAACGCAATATCTCGGGAACTCCTCATGGGAATCCCTACAAATTTGCCACAAATGTTCGTTTGTACTAAAAATGAACTGATTAGATTTTGGCGGTCAAAGGTCACGGTGACCTCACATCTATGACCTCTTGAATTTAATATCTCAAAATCTTCTTTTTAGATTTGGCAAAAACATTAATTTGGTAACTGTGAATTTTTTGGTCATAACTCAGGAATTCAATCGCTAATTATGACACAATTTAACACAAATGTATAAAATAATGAAGTGATGACATTTTACATCCAAATGCTCAAAGGTCAACTTCACTGTGACTTCATAATGTTCTGCAAAAACACATATGGCTATCATTCAACATTGTAACTCAGGAAGTGGAGATTGTGACCATATTTCCAGCAACTTGACTTGTTGGCGGAGGCATGAGACAGACATGAGAGTGTTATAAATCTTCTTATCTATTTCTCAACAAGAAAGCAAATAGCCCATTTACCAAAATACGCATTGCATTTATTAGAAATATTGTCAGAATAAGTGAAAAAAACACCCAAGTGAGGATTGACTGTGTCGCATTCTGTATAAACAACATAAGGCAAGGATTATTAAGAGCATGTGTACACATAAATGGGTGTAAAAACCGATTAAGTTTGGAGTAAGGGAGTAATCCGTTATCAAAGGTTGCCATGTGGAGTGAGTAATTCCTATGAGTCATGTCTAAATAAGAAACGAGAGGCAGAGGCACAAAAGTGGCATCTAGCAAACTTACCTCCAGAATGTGCGGGTGGTCCACATAACAGAACCACTCCTTGGCCCTCACGGACGTTGACAGCACTCCTCACCGTTTGGGTTTTGAAGTTGTCAAGATCTGATGAGTAAAAAAAACGGAAAGTAAGAATTGCAGCTCAAAAAAGTAGCAGACAGTTAAAAGTGTATTTTTTTAAATATTCTATATTGCCAAGGGTTTCTTTGAAAAAGATAGCTCTGAAAATAGGGGACATACATTTTCCCAAATTCCCCACACTGATTCACTGAGACATGTTTTTGATGTTACATTTTGAGCGCTGGGGCTTTAATAGGGCATCATTGATTGCCCTGGGACACCTCGGGATAGCCTCCAACACTTTCAAAGGCATCCGGGGTGCTGATAAAATAGATGGACCTGACTCTGTGACGTTTACCCTGCAACACTACGCTCAAGACAAGGAAGAGATTAGGCTGAAAATGGGATAAAATGAGCACGGGCGGGGGGAAGGAAACGCTGTGCACGGACTGAACAAACACGGGGGAGTGTGCATGACAAATGACAGTTTGCAGTGCCAGCAGCAATAAGTAACATCATTATTAAATGTGGTGTAATCTTGCACTTAAAAGCATTAGCTTCCCCATCAATACTCTCAGCACAATCTATCCGCCTGCAAATGAATGAACAGTTGCTGGCAAGAAAAAAAACCTAAACCTGGGATGATAAACCATCCTTGGCTTCATGACTGATGGAGGGAAGCTGCCGCAGTACGCTCTGCACTCTGTCTGCACCCTCTGGCTAACAGCCTGGAGTAAGCCTTCCAAACACAAACAAAAGAAAGTCAGTGTGACCGATAAGGGAAATTAGGAGAAGGAAGATTATGGAGAGAAGTGGGACAGAGTGTTGGTAAGATTAATGAGCAGCTCTCTGATGACCGCAGTGGAATCAAACAGAGCCAAGTCACGGCAGGACACCGAGGAGGCCACAGGAGAAGATGGCTGACTTGAAATACAGACAGAGGCGATGTCCTTCTGATCTCACCATGCTGCCTTAGTAAATACAGAGTCCATCTCCTAGAGACATTTATGATTCTGCGGAGCGAGATTCAAATTCCCGGCTGATTGAAAAAGCCCGGCATAACTAGCGGTTGATAATTATAACAGCAACGCTTTCGGAAACAGCGGGAGGTGAATCAGAGAGCTACTATTAATTACTTAGTGGACGAGCAAAGGATGACTCCTTCACCCGGATCGTGCAAAGAAGCACAGAGAAGGTTAGAGACGTAGCGGGGCTCTGTGCTGGAGGGGAGACACCTCTCTTTTCTCTGGCCTCTGTGCAGAAGAATAATGGGCTTCACTGGAGTGAACTGACCACACACTGTAACTCTGAGAGCTAGAGGCCAAACTCACTGTAGCTGCAGTGATTCCATTGTAAGCAGAATCAGTCTCTGCCATATAAGAATGGCTGGCCCTACGATTACACAGAGTGACCATTACAGTTCGAAGATGATTGGTCTAGGCAGTGGCGCCGCTGTGGAGGCATTTCCTGTTATATTTTGTGTCCAGCAGATTTCTAGATTAAAGCTACTTTTACCTGCTCCAGAGGGATCACAACACAGACCTCTCGATGTATGGTTGATAGCTTTAAACAAAAAATCTAATTTGTTAGAACTTGGGTTTCATTTTTCTGATTACAGTGTTACCATAAGTGACAGAAACAATGACTGCAAAGGCATGGTTTCTGCCACTTATGGTAACACTATGGTGATATGGTATTTGCAAATAGTCGCCTATTTACAGCAGACATGTAGCAATATAAGCATACATTTAGTCAGGTCTGAAGCCACATGTCATTTAGTCATGTTTCAAGTCCAACTTTCAGATTCTCCTTTTAGTTCTGTTTGGGCATCTACCTATTCAGTGTAGTGCACTATTTAATATAGCGCCAAATCACCACAAAAGTTATCTCAAGGTACTTTTTAATTAGAGCAGGTGTAGACCGTACTCTTTACAATATTGATTACAGAGACCCAACAATTCCCACCATGAGCAAGCACTTGGCGAGAGTAGTGAGGAGAAACTTCCTTTTAAGAGGCAGAACCAGACTCAGGGTGGGAAGCCATCTGCCTCGACTGTCGGTCCGTAAACTGCATTGATATTTTATGAGAGCTGGATAAGGCTCTAGCTAATTTGCTTTGCCCTAGTGGCCACTCATGGTACTGCAACAGAAAATCCCCTGCGGTGGCGAAAAAAGCCTTTTCGTCACAGAACACCGTTATAAAAGAGACATCTGCAAAAAAAATGACTGTTTTACTGCATGGCAGCCATGCTAACTCGCAGCTAGCCGCTGTGTAGGCCGGCTGAATAACTTTTAAAAACATAAATTTAATGACCGAAGCGTCTCACACGGAGGCTCCGACACGTCATCACCAGTGCACGGCAGCAAGTGGTTCACTGTCAGTCCAACCAGAAAGGCACTCTCATCTACTGGCAAAGAACTGGAGATAGTGGCGGGGGAGAGGGACGTCAGGGCAGCCCTCCATAGACTGCTGCCCCTGCGACCCAGACACGGGTAAAAAGTTGAATATGGATGGATGGCAAGTGATAGCTTATCCCAGTAATACATACTGACATACATCTTATAATATTTTATGTGCAGTAGTGGTAATTATTGATCAAATCATAGAGAAACGGGCTTAAAGCAGTAATTTATGTCCTCTTTTGTCCAGCTACCATTATTCATTCAAATGATCTACCATATTGCAGACAACATCTCATTTTGACATCTCATGTGGTTCTCTGTGACGTGGAAAACTTACGCCCCTCTCTGCAGACAAACCCCTCTCACGTGATTGGCTGATTGGATAATAACATGAACAAGCAGGTGTACAGGACGTGTTAACTTATAGTGGGTGCAGCAAATCAGCAAAGAAGGCACAGCATTTCTATCTTAGGGCAGTGGTCTCATTACACAGACAAACAGAGTATCAGCCATGCTGATCTTCTAGACCTCACTCACTGTGCTTTAGGCAAGACAATAAATGTCAAGCAGCTCTGCTCTTCACCCGGTCCCCAAAAGTGAGATTCATTACAGAGCTACTGGGATAATGGCAACCCATCTCCTGAAAGGAAGTGAGCGGCTCTCTATCCGTGGGACATGATCAATAGTCAGCAGGCTTGATCAAGAGAGGGGAGGTGCTTCTGTATCGCCTGTGTGAAAGGGAGGACCCCCCACTACACAGTATCACTTTCCAACCCGCATTTTGTCTTTTAAGCAGTGGACTGGCAGAGCAGCAGACAGCACTGTCACCATCTGATCCGCTCACAATCTGCTACATTTATTATACATAAAGAAGTGGCTGGTGATTACAAAGATACAAACACTTCTTAAGCATTATTTGTGTTCATTTGCTTCAAAGTCTGGATCACAGGGGCTGGCATATCACTCAGCAAAATTGAGGCAATTCGGACTGAGCATAGTTGCTGTCAGAGTTTGAACCACTAATGAGAATCAATGGAGTTGTGAGGCAGTCAGAAGCTGCCTCACCCACTGTGTTTGTTGCATCTGACATTTCATTCGATTACCATTTCCCCTCTCGAAAATCTATTCCCCAGCAATTTAAATGAGAAATTGGAATAATAAATGGAAAAAAAAAAGAGGCCGGGGCCATAAGCATATTACACACATGTCAGGCCGAGATACAACAGATACAAAGAGATGCCAGAATGTCATAACTGTGTCAGAGTGGTGCCAGAAACGTGTTAGCAATTGTAGGATCACTTACATGCAAATTGGAGGCTGGCTCTGCGGCTGAGGATGGAGCCCCATGTGTTGAAGGCCGTGCACTGGTACTCCCCGGTGTCTTGGTCCTTGTCCAGGTTGCTAATGATCAGGCTGCCCCCAGACATGTGACGCCGGTAGTCATTCCCCAGATCAATGAGTGTTCCGTTTAGTGACCATCTGGAAAAACGCAAACACAATCAGTAGTAGTCCCCTGGAGATGCATGCTCGCAGTGTTTTTCACAGAGATCAATTTGATCGGTCCGCCAGCATCACGCTGAGAAGATAAAGGGTGAGTAATAAGAGTAAGGTTCAGTATTATTAACATAGAAATCTGAATGTTTGGATAGTCCCTTAGAGCAAGTTGGTGAAGAAAAGAAACATTTCTTAACATTGTGAGCAGCAATAGCTCCCAGTTTTCATCAATTTGACTTCATTGAAGTATTTTGTTTGCCATTAATTTAGGCAAAACTTGCAGATATACTGTGGTGAATATTGATTTTCTGCTATTTGCAAGAGGATTTTATTTCATCTCAGTTTTATTACTTCAACTAAGGAGGTTATGTTTTTGGTCCATTTTTAAGCCTGCTAGCAGGATATCTGAAGAAAAGCATATGAACAGATGTCCTTAACACTTGGTGGAAATGTTAGCAGGATATCTCAAAAAAACATGTTGACAGATTTCAATTAAATATGGTGCAAATTTCATGGACCAAGTGTTTTTGTGCAGATAAGAATAAAGGAAATTATGTTTCATCCTAACACAGAGCAGCAGAAAACACAATAGGGTCTTTTACTAAAGTAAAAGTATATATAACACAATTTAAAAACAGTTACAAGTAAAAAGAAAAATATGCAACTATTATTGAACAAATGTATGTTAAGCACAAAAGCAATTATATATTATGCTATCGGATCATAATTATGGATGCAATAACATTTAAGCTGCATTTTGCATGTTGTAGCTGGCTAGAGTAAAGCTAATTTTTATATTCTAATTTTACATACTGTTGGGTGTTTTAATTTACAGTCTAACAATGCATTATATTTCATAAGCTCATAATAGGTTTATAAAATCTGATCAATGTGGAGGAGTAGAGGTATAAAATATCATAAAATTAAAAGTATAAAAACAACTAACTCAGAAGTGTACAGGTTACAGTGCTTGAGTATGTGTATTGTCACTTTCCACCACTGCTAACAACTAAGATGGTTAACACAGTAAACAATGTTAGCATTGTCACTATGAGCATGTTAGCACTTCGCTCAAAGCACCACTGTAAAGGTGAAGACCACGGATATTCAGTTAAAATTCACAGTAAATGTATAATCTAACAATTATTATAAAATAATAACAATACCTTCTCTATATATTAATATAATAATAATGTTATGTTCTTTTGGTCTTTCAAGGGAAATAACAGCTGTAATAAGAAGCCTAATAACTATAAATGAGGGCTTTTGAAAAGGTATAATAATGATCTTAATTTTATAAAATGAAATGAAAAAGTGTTTTTTTCATTTTTCCTCTTTATGTTTAACTGCAACAGTTAACCAACAGTCTCATCCATATTTACAATTAACGATCTCATGATCAGCTTTAACACGTCCTTCTCTCTTTCTTTTCCTTTCCTGTCCCACTTTCCACACTTATTTCTACGACTTCTTCTCTGGGTTCGTGAATCTCGCCTCACTGACTCCAGTCACAATGATTGGCTGAATAGTGTCACATGACCAGTGACGTAAAGGCTGCGCCAGTTAAAACAGAAACGCTTCGTCAAAATTGAATAGTTCTCAATCATTTACAGGTTACAGGTCCGCCTATTAGTGACCTCCGGTGTAGACTGTTAGTCTTGTTTCTCACTGCACACCCTTGGATGAAAAATGAATCCCATGACTGTACCTCCACTGTACGTGTAATTTGATGTGAATTTGAGTTCCAGTGCAGTTTAAAAATGTCTTAACATTTTGTGTTATTAACATTACAAATCCAAAGGGTTTGTGCAGCTTTGGCAGATATGCTCTCTCTGAGTGATTTCTAATTAGTTTATGTTTGTGCGGCTGTGTTTCTGAATTATTGCTTTGACACCTTCATATTGCATCGTCTACAGACCATTTCCCTCAAGGAAAGGTCACGAGATACTCTGTCATGCAAGCTGAGTTCAGGAAGTGACAGCTATTAATCACAGCTACCAACAGAGACAAAACACTGAATAATGTTCAGGCCGAACAATGAAAACACTTCATATCTCATTCTCTGAAATCTACAGTCTGTCAGTCTGCCGGAGATGAATTTGAAGCAGATGCAAAATGAGGGGTACCTATAAGAAGCGGGACTTTATCTCAGAACATTACCTGATGAAAATGTACTTTTCCTTATACAATCTAAAAAACAAAAGCTTATTGGGATGCCGCGTGTCTAAGGCTGCCTCAGCGACAGCACCGTGAAATGACAATTCCAATGATAAGGAGAAAAAAAATCAATATCATTTTTTTTTTCTCCCTCCCAGGCAAACTAATAGGCAGTTAGAATGATGCTTCATGCAGTCCTAAAGCCAGTCAGGGCTCTCCCTGGTTTCCTGCCTGACAGACTACAAAAGACAAAGCTGTCTTTCATTTCGTAGCCTGCATTATTCATCTAACAGTCTGTCCTTGTGTCACTTAATCTGACTGATTTTGTCAGTGTTCAGACAATGGTATTACTTAGAAAAGCTCTATACTTGTCACGACACAGCTCGTTTTTTAGCATATATGAAAACACACACTGCGATATACAAAATGACCATTTCAAATAAAACACACATATTACAGAGGTGTCTTCACCGCATTTCTCCATTTGAATTCTCCTTTTCCTTTTGCCTCCTCTGTTTGTGCCAAAGGAAGGATTATTGTGTATGTACAGGAGGGGAGGAGGTTAAATGGGAACGGATGAGAAGCTAGTTGGACTTGCGGCTGCCCAGCATGATTGAACTTAATGGGAGAGGAAGGTGGGCAGCCTGGACAGATCACACACTCCGGCCGCGTGTAATGATGTCTCTGCACTGTCAACACAATCAGTGAAGCCACCAACCCACTCCTGCTGCAGAAACACCAGAGACAGCCTCTGATATTAGGAGACGTTGGAAAATTTATTCGCCTATCTCTTTGCCTTTTTTTTTTTTCCATGGGAATCTAGAGATGGTGAATGTGATTTTAAAGGTTCAGAAAGGGCAACGGGAGCAAATGGGCTGCTGTCACTTTGAAAGGTGTTAACACTGATGCCATCTGGACTATTCAAAAGATAATTTTGAAAAGGGGAATGCAGCTGTGACTGACCAGTTGCGAACAAAATAACAAACCTGCGCTTGCAACTTCTCAGATTCTGACAGTGACATGTATGAAAAAACAAATGTGAACCTTCACACTCAGAAAACGTGAAGAAACATCAGCACAGCACACGCCACACAGCATCTCGTAAACCCAGCTGTGCTGTAATCTCGCTGCTTTCACTGCTGACTGGGGACTGTTTGAATTTTGAGCATATTTTAAAATTTGACACTTTGAATGGACAATTTTCCCACCAGCGAAAATAAAACAGTTAAATGACTTAATTCAGGCAAATAGGATGAATATCAGCCTCACGCTCATCTGCTGTAGCTGTTCTTTGTGCCCGACCTCCTACACCCACCACCACTCACTACATAGTGAATTCTATGTAGAGGACTATATTGTGTGTTTCAAAATTTACCTTTTATGGGTCGACAAAACGCAGGACTTTCACACACAGGAGACCACTGTTTGTATGTCTGTTTCTTTTATCCGTGACCGTTCCACAACCTTAACTGCGTGTTTATTATTATAACCATAACAATGAAGGCAATGATACGCCTGCTGCTGGTTCACTCCTACAGGTCGTATCATTGTTATGATCAGAGGGGAGGTCTTGATGAAAAGTTAGTGGGTCATCAAATATAATTATCTATTATTATCTATTATAAATACATTAATAAAGGTTAATAAACCCTTACGTAAGCAGTTATATATGTTAGAAAGCCATTCATAAAGGTTTCTTACAGTAATGTAAATCAGTTGTAAATGTTAATAATACTCTTTCCACCTTTTTTCACTGCCAGACGAGTTTGCCTCAGAGGACACACACAACAGCGGGGAGCAATGCCTTCACATGCACTTACAGAGCACACACACACACACACATGCAGACACAGGGGAGAGAGAGTGAGCTCCTAGCTGTCATGCAGGTTGGTAAAATGGATCCGTCGCGTCTCATCCCCAGGTTGGTGCTGAGAGGGAAGTTCCACAACCTGGCACCTCAAAAATCTGTTCTTATTAATGACTTACATCTTATCTATAGAAAACTAACAAATGATTTATTACCATTAATAAAGCCATTAGTTACAATGTGAACCATTTACAAGATGTACCTCATTGTGAAGTGGCACCAATCGATCTTTGTTAATGACTATACCGGTTTTTGGGATCATTTGAGTCGACTATACAGTTTACTGTATAATAATTCTTACTAGGCATTCAGACAGCACTACAACATGCTATCTAATCTAGTGAACTTTATTGTGATTTCAGAAACAAGATGTTAGTGTTTTGAAAACATAATAATAACCAACCACCAGCTGTATGTACTGTTCTATAACCTGGTGGTTCAAAACCAGCAGATTAAGACACCCGTTTTTTTTTTTTCCCCATTATAATTAAACAGGTGAATCAGGCAGAGCAGTTCTTCATGTAACTGAAACGCAGCGCACGAGGCTGAGAGCAGCTTACAGTGAGTCGGACACAGTCCGGGAGAACAGTCCTATTTTCTGCGGTGTGCTGCAGGCACGGGCTGATCTGAGCATGCTCTGAATGAACTCCCCATGACCTTGAGGTTCACATCAATTTTACATGAGGTCTCCTCATCAAATAGACTGGGGATTGTACTGCAGCACCGGCTCACCTGGCTTTCCTTGAGGCCAGACACCCACAGAGACAGCAGTGACCACACAGACCACATACTGTTTCGTGCACACACACACACACACACACACGTACGCATGCACGAACGCACACACACACACACACACACACACACACACACACACACAGAGCTTTAGAGCTGATAATGGAAATTCAACTGCTGACCAGGGTACTCTCTACCATTATGTTCAGTAGGTTATTGCTGCTGCTTTTTAATAAATTGATGTTCATTTGGCTTGAAAGCCAAATGTAACACAATAAATATTCTTAAAACCACCCTGTGTCAGTGTGAGTGTCTCTGTGTGTCTGTGTGTGGGAGTGTGGGTCCGTGTATCTGTGTGTATCAGCTTCAAAAGTGCTACTACTCGAATTAGTGGAACATTAACACAGATAAAGTACTAAGTGCACAAATGTTTATACACACATTGTCACATGCATTTATCAGACGATATAATTACATTAACAATTCGAATTTTGTATTTTGGATGTGATGTTTTTACACAAATCAAAACTAAAGGAAGTAAAAAAATGTATGTAATGTAACAGATAAATAAAAAAGCCTTCTAAAGTTTTATTGCAAACCACAGTCCGGCATTTTCTAGTTTATCCTACTGGTTTTGAAATGATCGCATAAGCCCAAGGGTCACAGAATTTTCTCACCCTATCAAAGGACAAGTAACCCTCCAAAAGATAAAAATTGATCCAACGTGAAACAGTCTCCACATCCAGACACATTATCAGGCTCTATGCTGCAACTGAATTCATACCAAAAAAACGTAACATCTTATAATCACACCCTCGGTCTATTTATGTCCCTGTTATCCCGCACCAACCCGTGAACAAAGGTAGAGTCATACATCTGCCTGAAGTCACATTACATGATAGCAGACACCAGCCAGAGCACTTTTTTATTCCCCCTTTCCAATCACTGCTGTGCCCTTGATCCTGTGTTACAGCAGATTCATAGTAAACACAGTGACAGGTGTATTCATAAAGCACAGCTCTGAGCCCCGGAGTGTGCTCTGGTGCTACGCTGGACTATTTGTCAACTGAAGAACTGTCAGGGTTCCCGTTCATGTTATTCGCTGTGTCACCGTGTGGGCGAGGTGAAGGTGGACGCGGAGCATCAGAGTGGTGAAAACAAAATCTGAAAAAGTGGAGAAAGCTAGCAACTGTAACTCGCAAGGGTGATAAAGCAGAAACACAATGACCACCGGAATTACTAATTTCATCACATCTGCTCTGTGTTCTGTCGTATTTTAATCAACTAGACAGAACGTATCCATCTTCATATCACTGTTAAACATCACTAATATCACTCTATTACAGAAACAGTTATGTTTTAGTGTTCAGTGTCCACTCTCCATCATCCTTGCCTTGGGTTTCCTGCATTTTCCAGAACGCCAGTCTGCATTGCATTCTGGTCTGCTAGGTCTTTTTCTTTGATGGATTTTTTCATGTGTGATTGCTGAACATCACTGCAAACTGATGAGTCTGCAAAGCCCTTAAAGCACTCACCCTTTGATGACAGTCCAACACTGACACAGCGACTGCTCAGGATTTATCCCAATTTAAAGATAAGGCTGGTGATACTAAATACTACATACTATATTTTTTTTTACTGTCAATCAATTCCATTAAAAGACCAACACCAACAATGAGGTGAATGAAATGAAACAAGTATGTTCTGCCAAGTATGACACACAGTGTCTTATTTCTCTGAGTCATTGAGCTCCATTGTTGTCCAAAAATGTATCAGTGAGCCACACTGTTGCACTGGGTGACATCTTCTTTTATTTCCACGAGCGTGGGCGTTGTCATTTATTTTGAATCGATCCCACATCCACCATCCTGCTGGTGTAAATGCCCACTAGCTCACCTAACAACTACACTATTTCGACTTGTTTCAGTAACGCTTGATAAAACCTGCAGCCTTTTTTTTTTTTCTTTTCTTTTTTTTTTTTCTTTATATGTATTTGGGAACTGGTTTGAAAGATTGATGTCTTCAGTAAAAACCAAAGCGCTTGGCGCTGGCAGACACACAAGAAAGGTCACATTTGCTGACACTGATAAAAATATAAACGAAATATAAAACGACAACATTTAAGCTGCTGTTTTTTTTTTTACCAGCTGCGACAACATGTGGCTGGTGTTGTTTTCACGGTATGATTCTGTCTGTTAAGGAAAAATGTGTGGTGATGCCTAATGTAGGGGGGACTACCACAGAAGAGGTGGTTTAGCGGGTGTTTCGTTTTTTGTGGTTAGCATCACAACTGTGCAAAGTTAACGGGTGTTACACCTTTTAATACCCGTTAACTTTGCACGGTTTTCACTGAGATCAACTTTGAAGATGGATGTGGTCCAAACAAGCACCAACCTCCAATGCTGAAAAATTAACCCAACACTGAAGTGCTAAAAACTGCAGTTCTTCAAATGACCACTAGTGTCTGGCTCCAACAGTGAGTCAATCCTCATAGACTCCCATGTTAAAATGCCCAACTTTACAGCAGAAATAAACATGTTTACAGCCTGGTACAAAAAAAAGGTTTTGATCTAATTTACCCCTTCATGATAACTGTACTCATTTAAATTTGATTAAAGCTCAAAGTTCTGCATAATTGAGGGTAGACGCCTTGAGTGACAGGTGGGTGAGTGTATGCTTGCCACAAACCGGCATGCACAAAGTCTCAGCTCCACACACGCCCCACCTCTTTGCTGATTTTTGGATTAGGAAGCATTTAGGTGGAGTCAAACACTGCCAAGATGGCAATGGTGGAGCAGCTCACTCTGAGCTTCAAAACCACTCTATAGGTGGCGTCACAGAGGCTACGTCCATCTTTATTTACAGTCTACTAATACTGTTTGTGCTGGTCTCTAGTTCTATTTGCTATCAATATATATAATACTACAAAGATATACTGTATGGTGTACTGTCAGTCCATGTGGACTGGGCAGTTGTATGTTTATGACACAAAGAAACGATATCACACTATATTGTGTTTGGTATTACTACACTAGTACTATGTTATACTTCATTGCAGCTGTGCTAGAAATCTATGACATTGTGTATATTTGGCCACATTGAAATGGATTCAGAAAATAAAATGTACCCAGGCAGTATCATGACTAAAATTGTCAAATTTCATCATTATTATAAATAATTTTTAAATATGATGATTTTTTGAATGTTGTGATTTCAACACAACAGGGGTGGCACAGTGGTGCAGTGGTTAGCACTGTTGTTTCAAAGTTAGAAGGTTCTAGGTTCTAACCTGCTGCTGTCCTTGGCCTTTCTGTGTGGAGTTTGCATGTTCTCGTACTCCAGCTTCCTCCCAGATGCAGGTTTAAGTTAACTGGCGACTCTAAATGCCCATAGGTGTGCATGTGAGCATGAAGGTTGTTTGTCTCAATATCTCAGCCCTGTGATAGACTGGCGACCTGTCCAGGGTGTCCCTCACCCTCATTCAATGTCAGCTGGGATTGGCTCCAACCCTAAAAGGATAAGCGGTGTGGCTAATGAAAAAAAAATGATTTCAACACTGTAGGATATGGAGGAAAGCTGAAACACCCAAATCTAAGTGAACTCATATGCTCAGCGCTAAAAGCCCATTTGTGCCCCCCCCCCAAAAAAAAGGGTTAACGTAATCTTTTCTGACAAATTCAATATTGGGTGGCCCAATTTTCTGTATGGATATTAAACCAAATGAATGAATTTTTCTTAATAGTTGCAGTAACTGAGGAAATTAAGTGTGCAGCTCTGAATGTAATACCCTCTCGCTTGGCACATCTAATTATACAAATACTGTTCATTTGCAGGGTGTAGGCACATGCATAGTTTGCAGGCTCTGGTGAAAGTCACAGCATGACCACTTCCTGAAGTCTTTTTTTTTCTGTTCAGTGTGCTCAGGGCTTTTTCAGGTTCTAATTTCAGTGTTAGTGAAATAAATTGCCGAGAATTTATGCCTTCTATTTTATCACTAGGACAAAGAAGTCCTCTCCTTGCCCAAAGGGAAACAAGTCAAGGACAATCAGTGTCAGAAAAACTGATGCAACCCAAATAAAGCTAAAAAAATAACTCTTCTTCAAAGTAAAATTAGGGCCGAAAACTGTAGTACCTTTAAAAGCATTACCAGAAATGTCAATCCACAGTGGTGAGAGATTGCTCAGTCAAACATCAATTCTTCCTCTTAAATCTGGTTTCAGATTTTTATTCATAATTGAGGGCACTGACTCCAAACAGTGAAACTACTGACCTAGATGAATATCACCAGCGTGAGATATGCGTGTTGTTTTGAAGCTAAGTGCTGCAAAACCCCAGGTACTACAGTTCAGCTCTGAGAAAGAAAATAAGAAGGCAGCTGCATGGGGCTCAATAGAAAAGCAGGATCATACGTCTATATCTTTATATGAAATTAGAGCAGTAGAAGGGACAGTAATTCTACTTTTATCACTAGGTCTCTTAAAGATTTGTGTGGTGTATATTTTGTAGTGTATTCTAATTAAAATCTTACAAAAAACATAAAAAATATTGAAGATGTAAAAAATCAAAGAAAATAGTGCTGTATTGTTTTTCCTTCTTTTTAAATCACATACTATATTAACAAATGGTTGCTTTGTAAAGTTCAATACGGTAAATGTGTTGGCGAACTATTGATTATTTACACATTCGGCAGACAGGAAGCAACATTAGCATTTATTTGGAGTCATGGTTTTGGATAACCTGACAAAGGTAAATTCAATATAAGCGGCAATCTCCAGGCTGAAAAATTAAGCCAACATGGAAGCACCAAAACCTGCAGTTCTTCAAATGATCATCTGAGTCTGGCTCCAGCGAGCCAATCCCCATAAACTCCCATGTTAAAATGCACAGCTTTACAGCAGAAATAAACATGTTTACAGCCTGCTACAAAAAACTGTTTTGGTCTCTATTTCCTCCTTCATGACAACTGTACAGGGGTGAATTTTTTTATAACTCACAATTTATTAAGACTTAAAGGAATAGTTTGGGTTTTTTGATGTGGGGTTGTGTGAGGCAGTCATATATAGTCGATACATTACCTACAGTAGATTATGATCAGTGCGATCCCGGTTCAGAAAAACGACAGGGGCACCAGCGGAGTGGCAGAGCGATGTGTTGCTGTGCAAGGGTCCATGAGAAAAAATATGTTTTCTACACCGTATTGCTTCGCACAGAAGAGGATTGTTTTGATGGCCGTTTTTAAAAGTGTCTAAAACATGTTTTCTCTGCATAATTGAGGGTGTGCTGCTCTCTGGTCCACACACACACCACCTCCTTGCCCATTTTTGGATTAGCTGGGAGTGAGACGGAGTCAGGCATTGCCAGGTTGGCGATGGTAGTGCAGCTCACTCTGAGCTTCAAAACTGCTTGTCAGAAACCTATGGGTGAAATCATCATCCATAGTCCAAAAGTAACCCTACTTTTAGCTTTGTTTTGGTCTCCACCTAGTCCTGACAGATACATCTGGTATGTTAGCTGCTGAATGCCCCACTGTTACCCCCCCCCCCCCCCCCCCCCC
>NW_019525301.1:721464-734129 GCF_002814215.2 Seriola lalandi dorsalis
ACACACACACACACACACACACACCCGATCCCCCTCTATCTGTGCTTGGTAAGTACTTAAAATCCCCTCTTTTTCTGTTTCTGGATACGCAGTTGAAAGCAGTGAAACTAAACCAAAAAAGTAAAGTTGCTAGCTACTATTAAACTGAAACAGTGGAAGACATGAAGACAATGTGTAAAACTAATAGGAGCTGCAGAGCTGGTCATAAATAGCTCTGTGGTGTGTTTGCGGGTTGTGAGCTCTTTTACATTACCCAAAGTGATTTGATCCATTGTTTATATAAAATATTGATTAGTGCAGCCCTAATATGAGGATAGCACTAATAGTGATAATCTCTGCATAGCTACGCTGGTAAAATTACATCAGACCTGGGCTCACTCTGCTGGAGAAGTTGCAGATTCCACTGACAACAACACCATTTCCCACTACTGCATTAACACTACAAAGAAGCCGAAAGACAAAACCTCTTCAGCAACACAAGCGTCATCAGAATGCTCCAAGTTGCGGGTGAAATAATACAAGTGATGGTTTTGGCTTCATCCTGCGATGGCTCAGGTTGCACAACAAGTATAATGATACCCCCCGCTGCTGTGCCTGGACCATGTTTTCAGCGCAGACACATTATAGGAAATGTAAGCATTTAGTGGAATGTCACTCACAAGGTTATTGCCTCTCTCCCCCTGCTTGCTGTGCATCTACATGGTGCTGACCAAGCTCCGAAACACAATCTACCATAAAAAACACCACCAGCTGCCATTTTCAGGCCGGCTCCCTGTGCCGCCAGGGAATTGCCACAGAGATATCAAAGGATCTGTGGTGCAAATGAGTTGCTGGGATCTCCTTTACTCTCTTAATGATTTCTTAAGCCGTGCACCATATTATAAATCATCATCTTCATCCTTAGTGGCTTAAATCTTATCATTAATAAAGTTAACCTCGCTCATATCTGAGGTGTTGGCATATTCATCAACCACAGTGGCGGCTCCCTGACTCTAACTCTACATCATAGCTCAGGCTGAAAATAGATAGGCTTTTTTCTATTAGAAATGGATGCTCAATTAAGCAGTTGCGCTTTGAAGCCTGTCTTTTCGTTGAATGGTGCGTAATCTCTCTGCAGCATTGATGTCCAAAAAACGCTGTTCTTTAACAAATCAATAGCAATGAACGTTATCTGTACCCTCTTTGATTTCCGTGGAAGCAGCAACGAAGATTCACAAGGAAAAGCAACAATGGATTTTCACCATGTGATGCTGATGTGGAGCCAAAGCAGGTGGACAGCTGAGCTTCTTATGCTCGCAGGGGGAATGTAACACTGATGTGGTAATTTACCTGTACTGTGGAGGAGGGCTCCCTTCTGCCTCGCACACGATGGTAGCCTGCTGGTCTGGGGAGTTGATTGGTAAAATGAGGTCACTTGGCGCCGTCCTCCATCTTGGCCCTTGAAATATGACATCCTCTGTACAGGCTGGGGGAACGGGGAGAAAGTATATGGTAGTACAAGGCAGAAAAATTGTCTCTTTGACCTTAAGAGAAAATAATGGAAGAATTCAACGCAAGCATCAGATAGATACTGTGAGGACAAATAGTTAATCTTGCTGAAATACGGCAACTTTCTGACACTCATTGTATATTACTTTTTCAATATATAGTATATTTTCTCCTAGTCCCTGAACAGTGTTGCTTTTTCAAAAGAAAATCAAAGCAATACATGAGGACAGTCCCCGTGATTTGCTGCGCATTATTGAAACAATATTCCATTTACCCTTGTTAGGCTGCTAAATGCTAATTCATTTTTAGTGTCTATTGCACCGCTGCTGTATTTTTCTGAGGACCTTAACACTTAAAATAGTAGAGAAAAACCATGTTCAGTTGTTAGTATTTACTCCAATTTAGCACACGGGGCCTGTTTTTCCATAGTACCGGGCCTCTCTCTGTCACTTTATCATTATGATAAATCATCATATTGTAGATATGATTAATCTCCCTCCTTCAAAACTCCCATGTAAAAATGCAAGGAAACAAAAATACTGCAAATAAGTCATATAATGCTTTTATCATTGTGTTCGTATTTACCAAGCTAAGCGGTTTGAGATGCTTTGATGCAATTGCACAGAGCTCATATATACTGAAAATGATGCAACAAAACTGAGGTGTTCAGTATTAATAACTTGCCAGGAACACCGCATAATGATAGCTATTAATTGTTGGGAACCAGTGTTGAGCACTCAATCTGACTATTGATGTAGAAAGCCAGTTTTCACATATTTCCTCAGTAATTAATGATTCCTTTTAAGTGACATGTTTGATAAATAAAGCAGAGTGATCTATTTTCAGATCATCCATGTCATACTATGCACGCACCGGTTAATTGAGGCCAAAAGGAGCAGCAGCTTAAAAGGAAAAGATGTGGAACACAATCTGGTACTAAATGAAAGCAGAGTCAACAGACGGTCAGAGTAGGTCTAATTAATATCCTACTGCTAACAGATTGCAGCATGTGGCTAGCAGTTCTACATGTGGTTTTAACCGGTAATAATATGTCAAGGAATCAGCACATATTTCACTGTGTGACAGGCTGAGAAATGAGATAGGACAATGAATCACAGCAACTCTTAATGCTGAGAAATTTGCTTTTAGCTTAAAACCAAACTTCAGCAAAAAAAATGTTGAATTTAGGATAAATCTGAAACAGAGTCACATTTCAAAGGATTGTTATAGAATGATATTTTAATAAATGATCAAACACTGCTCCCACATCAAATTCATTCACCTTATACTTTGGTTTAGCAGCCTCTCCCTAATGTGAATTTGAATAAAATGTCATGCCGGCTAACATCTAAGGTGTCAGGATATAGAGCCACTGACAACAAGGCACTTCAGATGTCATAATGATTGTTATCAGCTGTAGTGATTTTGGAGGGCTTCAGAGCGTATGATCACAACCCTGTATAAGAACCAGCACCTATAGGCAGCAACCAAGGCTCTGTTAAAAGCTCTTGTCTGCCAGGAAGGTGAGATTGCTTGGATCTCGCTCCCATGAGTACTGTGTGTGAATTACCCATGAGCCCATTTGAATAACATTCATTGGGATTTACAATGTCATTTGAACAAGGGTTGACATTCTGGTAGAGTGTCTGCGCTTCTCTTGCCCAAATCCCAGGTGGTCACACAAGGGCAGAATAAGGGGTGGTGGCAAGTAGACTGCGCTAAAATGCAGGGCTGGATTCATTGCATGGATCCTGATAATGATCTGGACAAGCCATAAACAGGAATAGGATTGGACTCCCAGTTGTCCCTGACAGTGTACTGTAAATGCGCCGCAGGACACTGCTCTGGGGAACGGTGAAGGACATCACGCTGGAACACTGTACATGTAATGACTGCAACTTAATCAGTGTAACCTTTTTTGGTCACGCAGATTTTCTGAGGTTATTTACAACTGTTCTGATTCTGTCTCTCCCTCACTAAGGGATGAAACTCTATATCGTATATAAACTCTGCTTGCTAAGAATAAGATGCTATTTCTAACCTCTAACCTTACAGACATGCATTTAGCCTGAGACTATGGAACAGCACATTATTCTGTTATTAATATATATTAAAAAACACAAATTTATTAGGACAGATGTTGCAATGACATGAACCATGACAACAAGTGCAGCAAAACTCAAATATAATATGTGTTAAAATATCTTACCTGCAAGGCATCCAGTGATTGATAGCAGAACAATTTGTTTCCATGGAAACATCATCTTTAGTTGCCAAGGGCTAATAAGACTCTCATCCAATTGGTTGTGAATGGAATGCTCTCCCTTGAATGCGAGAATTTTAATCTGAAGGGAAAGTAATTATGGATGTGATTAAAATATGACATTTTGATCCAAATACGACAAGCATTAAACAGAAAAAACATGATTATGGCACTGCTAAGTTACATAATTGGCTCTTATTATTTTTGGAGTTACTGCAAGTGAAGAGAAAGTGAATCTTGAGGAAGCAAGAGGCATCTGGGGGGCTGAAAAAGCAGCAGACAAAAACCTGAGGACACAATCCGGCAGTATGATTTTCAGGTGGCACAGAAGAAGAAACAGCTGCTAAATGGGTATGTTTTCTTTTACTGAGCGTGTTGCTCATCTTGCCTAACAAGCTCAATTCTACAGCTTTAAAGAGGAGTGAGGAAGGAAATGATTGACCTCAAAAGATACTTCTCTCACTCCATATTTGACTATTAATAGGGGCTGGCAGACTGTGTACCAGCACTCCACAAAATGCCACTTCACACTTTAACAAAGGGTTTGGTGGATGACTGAATGTAAGCAAACTGACTGTTTTCATTTTCATATACATGCATCATATTCCCTTAGATCAACAGAAAATACAAGAGGGCCACATACTAAGACAATAAAGATGGGACATTTTACTGTCAGCTATTAGCGTTGACTGACAATAATATGCACAGTAAGACGATATACGCACTTGTATCATTTCTACTAAGGTAGTTATCCCTTTAAAGGGATTGGTTTACTTGCCATGGGAAGCACTACGCAGGCTGTGAAAACAGCTGTACGTCCCTTGTGGCTCAGGAGAAGCTTTGTCACAACTGAGACAATGACTCTGACTATGTCGTTAGCATTACTGTCATCAGGAGAAAACTATGTTGGGCAGCATTCCTGAGTAAGGCCTTAAGGTTGCTATGATTACAAGTGGTGTAAGTGGTGCATTTTGAAATGTACTAATCACATCACATCATTACTTATCTCAGTAATATTGTTACTTTGACATCTTTGAGGTGAGCTCGTTTAACCAAGATTTGGACTGGACAGCTGATGTAATTTTGAGACTGGTCCAGGGCACGTTAGCTTATTGCACGGACTGAAAACAGGGAGGTAAGCTAGCCTGTGCCAAAAGATGAGAGGAATTTACAAACTGTAGCTCCAGAGTCGTCTCTTTACATTTTGAGTTTTCTGAGCAAGTTAGCAGTTAGCATTGGTTTTGTTCAGAGTTATGTTCAGAAGGTGCACAAGCCATGTAACTTGCGACATGTGCTACATGCACTGACTGGGGCTAAGCTAACTGTTTATCAGTAATTGTTGTTAAATACTAGGCTTTCTGACCAATACTACACAAAATGGAGGAAACTAGTGAGCTGTCTTACATCATGACTCTTAACCATCTGCGATGTTGCATTAAACACATAAACAGAAATAGTGAGGACGTTAGCTTACTTGCAACTGCCTGATACAGTTGTATCATTTGCTTGTCACTGAAGTGGAGCAGCAGAGCCAAATGCATGGAACTATAATAAAAACGTATACTATTAGCCTATATTGATTGTGTTCACATTAATTCAAATGAATCATATGTTGAAAAAGTGACAGCCCAGGCATATTTTTTAAAACACAACGTCTCATTCTACATTTTAAATAAAAAAGTGTGGGGATGTTGACAGATCTGGGGTCATGTAACAAATGTCTAATTACTTTTGCTGATGAGTAGTTAGTAATGCAATTGCTTGAGAGCAATTGTAACAGCTTGTGTAATTATGTTGATGGCAACATAATGTTACACGTCTGTTTTCAATAGCGACCGGCCACAGTAGCATGAAATTGTTAGCTGACTTGCTCTTACCCTTATTTTGAATTAGTTCGGCAAATGTTGCTATCGCTAGCTATATGGTTGTGGTTACATTGTTTTTTTGAGTTGGTTCTTGTGTACACGGAAACCAGTTAAGCTTCTTGTTGTGTGTTTAGTGGTCGCTTTCACTGTGCTTCATAACACCATCCTGACTGAGAACGTTTTGGTCTGAGATGCTGGTGCAACATCTAGTGGCCATGACGATCATTTACAGAACCTTTAAGAATAATACGTAACGAGCATTAAATTAATAACAAATTTCAAGTAACTTTCCCAACAATGCTTATAGCTAATGACACAAAGTCAGAGTGGAGTCATGAAGCATTATGGGAATTGTAGGATCTAGTGGTAGAATTTAGAGTTTGATCCACACAAGGAAATAAAAGTCAGCAAATCTCTGCCTCTGCCGCACCAATTTTAACCATTTAAAAAAAACATGTTTCTTGTGAGTCTTCCAACTTCACTGAAACATTATATTACATTTCCGGAGTATCCCTTTAATGTGCTGTCTCTGATTATCATAGGCTGTTGTTTGCTGAGAAGGAATGCTTTATAGTATGGTTCACTTTTTGTGGGATATTTAACTCATTGGATTACAGAGAAACAGACATTCTTTATATTACAATATTAGTGTATATCATGATTTAAGATATTATATTTTGATTTTATTCCTTACCACTCACCGCCATTACCTATTATTATCATAAGGACTGATTTGCGCCATCAGATATCCCTTCTAACTGGTGATCAATGACCTAAATGGCCATTAAAACTTTTCTAATGTGGAAGTGGAACTGAGAGCTTTAAGTCTGTAATTGTAGTATCAGTGGCACAGGAGGGGCTTTGCTCAAGCTCTGACCTACATCACAGTAAGTGGAAAACTGATACGCCTCTCAGGATTAAGAATTCAACCCAGCCCCTCATCCTTACAACACAACCCTGTTGTGCGGATTAACCCAGGGCTATCTTTGGAATTCTTCAAACAGACCTAAATACTAACCACTCACTTGTTTCACCAACTTGTAATTGTAGAAACGTGGTGGTGGTTTCATGTGAAAAGCATGGCTACATAATCTCATGGAGGAGTATGAAGCACTGTGGAATTTACAGGGAGGATGGATCAGCCCATTTGCCTGATCATAACTTAATGGCCAGTGTCGGCTTAGCTCGACTGTCCTGGTGCCAGTAATTGTTCCTCGTCTGGTGTAATTGCCGGCACAGGGAGATTCAGAGTGGATTTCCTTGTGTCTTTCAAAATTTAGGGGGCGTTTTGCCACTCTAAAAACCCATCACATTGGATTACACGGTGTGAGAATCTACTGGAGCAAAAAAATAAAATAAAATGTGTGCTGCATTTTTCACTGAGTGCAGTATTAACCGCCATCCGCTTTCTAGAGGATCCGACTTCGTCACCCCAACCCATCAGTCCAAACAGCTCCAAGATCATGAGAGGAAAAGCTCCTCAAAAAGACTTTTGATTGCAAGTTGGGTGTTGCACAGTTCATGGCTCAGTTGTTTGTCCTTGAGAATGGCTTCTTTCTGCAGCCGGTAATACCTGCAGTGATTTCATTTTCTTTGTGTATTTGTTTCTGAATGAATGGTTCATTAAAAGGCACAGTATATGCCAGTTTTTCCAGCCTTTGTGTAAGAAGGGTGTGTCACCCTGCCTTGAAGAATTTCATTTTCAGCGGACAGCTTTTAAGTGGCACTGTGTGGAGAGCTGATGTGTCTCACGGTGCCATTTCAGAGCCTTTAATAAAGTTAGGGAATACACTGAGCACTTGTCTTTTTTCACAAGCGTTTTAACCAGAGTTTTACGCCTCCGCCAACAAGTCAAATTGCAGTTTACATCTATGTCTGTCCAGATCCATATGACATATAAGACTCTTGAGGGCTTTTAAGAAGATGTATTAAGCGTATTTTTATTCTTGAGTTATGGCCAAGAACATGTTTTGTGAGGTCACAGCAACTTTGACCTTTAACCTTTGAGCACCAAATTCATATCAGTCCATCCTTGAGTCCAAGTGAATGTTTGTGTCAAATGTGAAGACATTCCCTCAAGGCGCTACTGAGCTATCGCATTCACTTCATGAGACTGAGACGGAAAACCTGAAAACATGATGCCCCCGGCCACAGCTGTCATGAGCACGGAGGCATAAAAACTAAAGAAAATAAATAAATAATCGTATCACTCTTGAGCATCAAAAAAGCACCAGTGTCAAATCTTGCAGAGCTGAATATCAGCTGAAGATTGAGCAAATAAAAAAAAAAGAAATAAAGAAATAAAAAGTTTTTTCTGGACACAAAGAAAAGAATTCTGGGCTTTGTGGTGATCAAGTTGAGGTGGCATTTTCTTTCTTGGACTTTCTCAACTGAAATAATGAGCAAAAGATTGCTCTGCCAAATGTAATGAGGCATCACACTCACCTCACCTCCACAGAATCTAAACCTAATGGAAGTCATTGGCTAAACACATTCCAGAGTAAATGAGATGACTTCTTGGTTAGTGGGGCTGTTGTTTGGCACATAATTGATAGGAGAGGTGGTTAAAGGCACCCATTTCCCCCCTGAGGGCAACATAATTGCAAAAGAATCTAATAAGGGAGGGACGAAAGGAGAGAGTTTCTATCATAAGGGTGTGCATGCTCAAGGTCTGTATTCAGATCACATGCGGCACATAAGCAATAGAGCTGGGAGATCCATATGTATCAGATCATGCAAAAAAAAAGAAAAAATAGAAAAAGAAAATGAACACCAGTGGCACTATGTGTATGAATTCACCACAGACTGTGATGCATTCATTTCCATTTAGTTAATGTCTTTATGACTATCTGATGCCATCTCCATTAAATCATTCAGCAGGAGAACCTGGGAGACCAGAATCCGCCACCAGGGACGGACTCAATCTGAATGCACAGCTGCTCTGTGCTTTTGCCAATGAATGAAGAATTCACAATCAACTGCACACTGATTCCTCCTAATTTACTCTGACTGACTGAAGACCTGCGCAAGTCTATTTCACGTGAGCCGGGGAGGGTAATAAATGAATAAGTAAATAACTGAAGTGATTAACAAATAAACGCAGAGCTTAATGTCTGTGTTTCACGGCTCAGGTTTGCAGCAAAACAGTTGTGAAATGAAAAGGAGAAGGAGCAAAGGAGGAGTAATTGTTTGGCACTGATTGCGCCACAACTCCACAATAGGCCCATGGAAGGTGATTGAGTAACGCTTCCCATGGCAAATTATGCATTAAGATTTCAAGTAAAAAAAAAAAAAGGCATTTCATGTAATTGCCCCTCTACAAACCCAATCTCAACAGCTGTTATATTAACATTCATGAAAGAATTGGTTGAATGCATGTTCTCTCTTGGGATTTCAGTTCCGAGCAGAGCCTTGCAGGCTCAAAGAAAAATAAAGTAGCCACTTCACATGTGTGAATGTCATGTCACACTGTGCATGTATGATGAATAAGACGGTATGATTAGAAGTGTGGCTGAGGTCAGCTTTGAATGACAACTTTATAACCATGAATGTAAGCAGGAGCACAGACATTTTTGCACTTCACAATTTTACACAAAATAAATAATGATAATGACAAAATAAATAATGACTATATTTACTTTACTTTTGTTTTTTACATATCAAATCTCTGTTTACCACAGTACAACTAAACACCAGTGCAGGACACACTGCAGACATTATACAGCTGTGTATTTTCATGCGAAAAACCATTGAATCCCTGGAAGACAGCAGCAGGACGCCCCCAGTGACTCCCCTGCAATGTTAAACGCGGCTGCATCCCTCAGCTGCTGCCTAACGCAGGGGCAGGAGAGTAAGTGCACTTAAAAGAGAGGGGAGCAGCGATCCATTTCTCAACCCCATCATCAGCCAGGCACATCCCCAGACCCTCATCCTAGATACAGCCGCAAACACATGACTGGAGGTCAAGGATGAGGAGCAGGAGACACTCAGGAAAGCTCTTTACATTTTTTTTTTTTTTTCATATGACATTCAATCCATTTCAGAGCTTTTCTCGAAGAGAAACTGGCTGCACAATGTAAATGCCTCTCTGGTTCAATCATAGCAAATGGTACTACAGTACAAACTCATCCCTGCACTGCCACGGTGGATATTGCTGCGTTATAGAATAATTGACTGCTTGGCTTCAAAGACGTGTTTCACCTCTCATTTGGCTACTGCCTGTTATTCTCAAAATATGTGCAAAGGGTCTATAAATAAACATGAATAGGGGGGAGAACGATTACAATCCCTGCTGAATACCAGGATACTTTGTAGATGAAGCAGGCTGAGCATTTTCCTCTCACTGTTGAGTCTGTCCTTTTGTAGTCTGGATGGACACAAAAAGGAGTAACCACTGGTGGCTAAATATTTGGTTTTCCAGATAAATGAGAGTAAGCCTGAGCTGTTAGGATCATTTCTTCTGTAGGAATGCAACTATCATAATCCTGTGAGAATTTTCTTTTTTTTTTTTGTTGAAAAAAAGCTCCACAAATCAGAATATTGTGATGTAAGAGGACATTCAGATACAATTAAATGAGCATTTAGAAAATCCGCATGAGCTCAGGCTCTTTTCCCTCTGCAGACTCAAATAATTGCCTTAAACAAGTTAGACAGAGGGAGAGAGAAAGAGCTTTTCTCCAGGCGGACAGTCCTGATGCCGCGGCTCTGTGTTACTGAGCACAGCGGCACCATATGGACTTTGTCCTCGATGAGGGAAATGAGCCCCAACAGTAGAAATCCCAGTAGGACCATCTAAACCATTTGAGGCTCGTCTAGAAACGCAATCATCAGCATCGTGCATGTGCGACCACGATCAGCACGCCGTGCACTCTGTCTCAGAAAAGAAGATAAAGACATCCATGACACACATGGATGAGGCTTTTGAGGTTATTTTATTTTCTAACTTGTATTTTTTTGTTTCCTGCAAAGCAAATGCAAACTTAGCACAACACAGCTCTTTATATATTCAAATTAAAAAGGCAGGAAAATAAGGTGTAAAGGAGGTGTGATGATCTCTCTCCGGATACTCACTTGTTCTAGGACGCAATTTTTTTCCTCTTCATTAAACTGCTTTGATTGTAATCCCACTGTCCGTCAGATGCTGTTGTTTCTGGATCTAGTGAGCGGATAACATTTCTCACAGCAACTCTTGTCCTTTTCAGGAGCCAAAAGAAGAAGAGGCTGCTCTGTGCTCCAGCACTGCTTTTTTTTTTTTTTTTTTTTTTTTTTTTTTTTTTTTGCGCTCTGCACTTAATTCTGCTCCGTCTAAGTGCGTCTCTCGGTTCTTTGAGGACGAGACTAAAACAGTGTTGTCTATACCTCGGTAAATTCCACAGTCAGTGAGAGAATTCAGTGGCAGAGGGGTGATGCGCTGCTGCACGCTGGGACGTTCCTCGACCTCCTCAGATTACACTCCGCCAAGATGCTGCCAAGAAGCAGAGAGGACAGCGGTGCCTCTGAGCGGACACTCACATCGTGCGCATCCCCGGGCTCTGCTCTCTTTGTGCGCAGGAAGAAGCGCCCACTGGTGACGCGTGAAAACACCCATCGCGGCACAGTAATACGCCACCAGCCTATGGGCACCTGCCATTCCTCTGCTTTTAAGTGAGTGCACATTTGAGCTCGGGATATTTGTCGTTAGGATTTCCACAAGTATTGTAGGGGGAGAGAAAAAAAAACGCGATTTGTTTAAAGAAAAATAAAAGAAGCACCTCAAAGAACATTAAGAAAATGAAATAAGTGTGACCATTTATCACCACAACCAAACAGCCTCAAATCTGATCTCAGTAAATAGCGTGTTCGAGGTGATTTGGCGCGGGGGGATTTTGCGGTAGGTTTGGCTTCTGTTGACCAACCGCTGCTGATCAATACAAGCAGAGGAGAAGATGGATTTTATTTTGTGTTCTTAAAAAAAGTGATGTGCATTAGTGAAACGGGCCCCCTTTTTTTATGAGGTTTACACATCGAGTATAATAATCAACAGCCGTCTTTATGTGGTGTGGAATGAGCCCACATGCAGCGCTTTTCAGACAGAGCCTGTGTGTAAGTGTGTGGAGTGAGAGAGGATGTCATCCTCAGACACAACTGCACAAGTACAGTACAAACTAGATGTGCGGTAGAGGACCACACAGACAGGTGTTTTACTGCCTCTTGGTCTATTAATACGATGTCACCTAATTTAAATTTCATTGTTTTCATGATGCAACCATCCGAAATCATACAGTGTTTTGGGGTTTGTTTTTTTTTCTTCCCCTCAGCTCTTTTCAAAGTCTTAGCTCTGCAAGCGGATTCGATCACATGCTTATTATAAACACAGAAGCGAATAAAATGGGATTCTTGTTACTATACACACCTGAGGAACTACATTCTTGTCTTGGCTGAGCACATGCACACATGCTCCAAGAATATGTAATGTGATCTTAAAGCTGTAGTTAGGACCTCTTTGTTTAAAGCTGCACTGATCATTAGGGAATTAAATATGTGTAAAGACACAGACGATTGTAGTGACTCACCTGACTGTGGTTTCTTTCTCTCTCATTGTTCTGGTTCAGAGCTTTTCTGTTTGGTTCAAAGACCAGCATCCGGTGCAGCAGTGAGAGCTGAGGATAAATAGTCCATGAGGAGAGTTTTAGTCGACCAAGTTTTGATTGGTCGGTTGGTCGCAAAAAAAAAAATCGAACTCCAAAGGAAGTGAAGACAAACAGTCATTCGGTCAGATATTGTTTACACGGCTGGTCCCTGTGGTTTTCAGATAGTAATGTAACCGAGCGTCTTGGGTTCACCTAAATGGGCGTATTTAGTAATGAAATAAAAAAAGAGCCACAGAAACACAGTACAATGAACAACAGAAACAGCTTCTTTATTTTTACCGTCACACGTGTCACAAGTGGGTCTCTGACAGGAGCTCCTGCCTTACAGCAGTCTCACGGCAACTCCTCGGCCAGGAACACACTGGATGCGTCGTGTGTGCGTGGCGGCTGCAGAACCTCTTTGTTTCCATTGCAGCGCCC
>NW_019525301.1:734179-735849 GCF_002814215.2 Seriola lalandi dorsalis
GGTTTTCAGATAGTAATGTAACCGAGCGTCTTGGGTTCACCTAAATGGGCGTATTTAGTAATGAAATAAAAAAAGAGCCACAGAAACACAGTACAATGAACAACAGAAACAGCTTCTTTATTTTTACCGTCACACGTGTCACAAGTGGGTCTCTGACAGGAGCTCCTGCCTTACAGCAGTCTCACGGCAACTCCTCGGCCAGGAACACACTGGATGCGTCGTGTGTGCGTGGCGGCTGCAGAACCTCTTTGTTTCCATTGCAGCGCCCACGATAACGGGTCAGAGCATTAGATCGTTAAGAAATGAGTTTATAAAATTCAGTGATACTGTAACCCTTTCTTAGTTTAGGGTTTAATGAAGCTCTGAAAACCTGATCACCCTGTTAACCACTGTACGTGTCATATTTACTGGTTGATTCAGTTATTTCGCCCTTTGACACTGTGTATGTATCAGGCCCAGATTTTGTGCTACACCATTGTTCCTCATTCTCATCTGCGTTGTGTTCCTGTGGAGCTTTTAGCAGCTGAAGAGTGAGAAATTTTGGTTGAGACCAATACAGAGATAAAAGGAGAGTGAATATTGGACTTTTATTCAGTCTCCACATAAAAGCTGATGGGAAAAATATTTTCAAACAAGATCATAACTTCACTTTGGGAAATGATAACTTATCAATGTAGCCTCTACAGTTTTCTTTTTCTGCTGCCCCCATGTGGCCAAAAACAATAAATATTGCTTTAAATTTATTTAGAAATTAAATATCAAATTGGGATTTTTATTTAATCCATGATGACATGCCATGTATGTTGTTAGTATGAGTTAAAGGATGTGATACAGATACTGAAATATTTTTGATATTGATAACCAAAATAATGAATCAGTATACTGTATGATTGAGGCCATCACTTTCGGGATCAATTGAGAAAATAGGAGTTACATCCTCTCACAGGAGAAGAAGCACACATGATTACACTGCCTGGCTTTGTTTCCATGAAGACGGTGCCATACTCCAGCCTCCATTTAGGCTGACGAAGTGCAGTCCGTATCCAAGTAGCCGGACAACAGTGGAATCAAAGATGTGAGGCTCATTAAAAATCAAATTTCAATAAAAATCGAGCCGCCACTTTTCCTTTTAACCATTTTCTCCACAGCGATCTGCTGGATGGCACCGCAAGTTCGTCATTTTCAAGTTTTCTGACAGTGTGTAAGGCTCTGTGTTACTTTTTATTAAAAGTGGTTTTCTCATTTTGAAAAGTCTTCATAAGCTGTGCCAGCGATTCTCTTTCAAGTTAAAGGAAGCCTTGAAAGATGCACTGTCGTCAAAAAAAGAAAAAAAATGAAAAGAAAAATAGGCAAAGGAGAGAGAAAGCAGCAGACATTCAGCCTCATGTTTCACCAGTTGTCACTCATCACACTAAATAAATCTCCCTATCACTGCATAGATAATTGCTGTTAGTTTTATCTGGTGCAATCCATTTGATTGACTTAAATATTAAAATGATGGAGATATGAATATTTAATGTTTCTGGGCACAGGGTAACTCCAGGGGGTTTTCAGAGAGACTGATGGAAAAAACAGAGGAGGTGAAATGCCATTAATTAAAGTCATTTGGTATCTTATTGGCTGAGGAGAGGTGTGTGTGTGGGTAATGTGTGTGTGGAGGGGGTGGGTGG
>NW_019525301.1:735876-738174 GCF_002814215.2 Seriola lalandi dorsalis
AAAAATGACGGTCCAAGGTCAGCAGAGATCTGAGGCCACTTGCATACATTGCCACTGCACATAATGGGCCTTCATCGACGGGTAACTAAGGTGGGGAAATAATTCATGTAACTATTATACATCTACAGGGCAAGCATCAGTTTCAGAGAGCACAAGCCCTGCTACAGCCTCCTGGAGCAAGACACTGTCAGTCAACCAGGTCCTCTAGCTGAATCTGAACCCTGACCTTCCTGTGGAGGAAGCCTCCAGACAATGAATGCTCAAAGAAAGATTGGCGTTCCATTGTATATTTTATAGCAATATACTATTACATCTCAGCTGTAAAGCTGCAAGACCAACTTCAAAGTGATAGTGTGGGTTAATTGACATGGGGTCGTGCATGGGAATACAGAAGTTAAATGGTGGACAAAAATGTAGTTGCAAAGGGAAGGGGCTGATTGACGCCAAGATAAAGTGGTGAAAATATTCAAACGAAAGCGTATTCTTGAACTGATATAAATTTTTTCTGTGTGCATTTTTTTTCTAAGTGGCTAAAACAGCTTTTTGCAGATGGCCTCAACCACAGCAGTTCATCACTCAGTTTCTGTGCTGGTGCTCCCGGCTGCTTCTCTAAACTGGGAGTGCACTGATCCAAATCTACTGCAGGTAATACACTGACTATAGATAACTACCTCACACAACCCCATGTCAAATAACCTGAACTATCATTTTAACAATTACTAGACCTTACAAAACGGACATCACAACTTCTCTATATGATCTACACACTACCACATTTTAGAGTCTGGCTCTATTTTGTCTCTGCATCATTTCACCTTTTGCTGGTGACTGAAAAGTGTGTGAGTTGGTATTAAACCTTTGAACTCTAAGCCGTTTTTTCTTTTGTTTGCTTTTCATTCCATTATTTATTATTTATTTTCAACTGCCATGTATTATTATTTTCAGAATACTACAGACTGGGCTAAAATGCCATCAACTGGTACTACAGTACACAAGATCTGGGACAGTGAATACTTCACAGTGAATGCTAAAGTGTCCAGTCCATTCAATCCACACTGAATCTGACCTCTGTTCAGCAGTCACTGTCCTCACAATGAGCTGCCCTGTCAGCAGTGCAGCTCCTGAGGAGCTGAGACGACAAACTGTGTTCACCAGACTGACTAATGTCACAAATTTACCCGACAAAAATGTTTTTCAATTAGGCTCCTGAGGAGTATACAGGGAGGAAAGTGCACTTTATTTTCCCTGCCCTTCATAGCAGGGAGAAACATATAGTGTATTCAGAAAGCTCATGTACACACGGGTGGAAGTAATCAATAATTATATAGGAGCGTAGATATTGTTCATAGGTTTGCAACATACAGTGTAAACAGCGGGAGATTTGTGTGATTTGATAGACTTTCTGTTAAGATTTCGATCAATAGAAAAAGACTCAGACCGCAAAAAACCATGGACTGACACATTTGATAAAATTAAATCTTCTTTGTGTGTCAGGCGAGTGAGGAATGTCAAAAACTGCTTTCCGTGTGGATGAGCCTTTAGTGCTCCAGGGTAATAAGAGCCAAGCTGATAGGACATTGTTTGACTACAGTGACAGAAATGTGCTCAGAGTGTAAAACAAAAGAAGCTGAAATGCATGGGTTGTATACTTAATATTGTTTTTCTCAAATTTTTATATTTCAGTTTTTGCCACTGAGGTTCCCATCATGCCTTTGGACATGTAAAAAGGGAGTGCGATGTTGAACTGAGGGTCTGTCCCAGTACCCACACTTGCAGTCTTGAGCACATGAGTGCACATTTGTGTTCCCCTGAAGTAGTAGGCAAATGTGTCCCACATCTGGAAAATGGCAAAGCACAGCACTCTTTAGCTCACACTCAATGCACACTTACTCTAATAATGTTTTGGACCAGTAGTCAGAGCTTCATGTGTCCAACAATTCATCACCAGCTGGGCTGGTACAGGTACGTAAGCCTGAAAATAAGCAACAAATATGAAAAGGTTGATGATGATGACATGCATGGATTTAATGTTTTCTCTGCTCTGCTGCTTAATGGGGTTTCCTGACAGAAGCAGGTGGTAGTGATTGTCACTTGACAAGATAGCTCATGCCCAATGTTTGCCTGGGTGCTTGGCCTGCGTCTGGCCCATATACTTCCAGATCAGGTCAGAGTCCGGCTGTTATCCTCTGGTGTTGACTGACAGCCAGACGATTTTCTGTGTGTGCGCCATAATTTGTCCACGTGTGGAAATAGCATCTTACAATCATGCTGTATATGGGCCAGATTCAGGCCATATAT
>NW_019525301.1:738194-766918 GCF_002814215.2 Seriola lalandi dorsalis
TATATATATATATATATATATATATATATATATAATAGAACCAGGTGAAATACGGGGCCAGAAGAAAGCAAGCATGTAGCACAAGTATGGGTCAGATTTATTTTGCTATCTGAGTGAGCTTCAGCCATTGTTGCAGTTAGAAGACAAGAGGTTATAATACTCCTACTGAGCAGCGCTACGTCCTCAGGGCACGTTGGAGACTACAGTGAGTTGTTATTGGAAAGGCTAGCTGATTAGCGTGCAAACTTCAGTAGAATAAAAGATGTGATAGAGACAAGCTAACATTGGTTATGTAGCAATAGCAAAACTTACAAATAGCTCTTTTAACAAGGATATTATAACTCATGTCCTGAACCTCCACAGATGGTTTTCCCTAATAATGAGATCTATCATTCGTTCTTCATGAGACTGAACTAAAATGCATATGTAGTAAGCTATAATACCCTTTTGTCAGATTCCCTAAGCAGGGACCATTCAAAATAAATCACATAATGTCTCTCTTATGTACAACAGACCTACGGTATGTGCTTCCTGATAACTTAATATAATTGTTAAATTCATGTATTACTCCTCCCAGCGCCTGAATGGGCCTTTGTTTTTCCACTGTCATCAACTGTAATTCTGTGTGGTTCATTCAACTCATTTTTTCCCTCCGAGGAAACACATAAAGCCAACACAGCATCTCAGCCTGAGTGAGCCGTATATTTACATTCGGGTGAGTGACGGGATGTCCTCATTAACCAGTGTGCTTCAATAAACCTCTTGGGTACTGTTAGTGATAACTGGGCATAATTCACACAAGTCACACTTCATTACTGGCAACTACATTGTGTGGATATTGTAGACAATATCAGACCCCAATTTTTCATCCTAATCATATTATATTGTATAAAACTACAGCAAAATCTACATTTGATGATTACAAGGCTAGACTGGAAGGCATGAGGATCATCTTTTTAACCGAGCCCTAAGAAGATAACAGATGTTAATCCTTTGGAGAGGCTTTGGAGAATCAGGAAATCACAGATTCCAGTAGTATGTGCAGAATATAACTTGTGCTCTAGTTAGACTGAGTTGTGACTGTAACAGGAAGTCCTTCAACCCAGTGCAGCTTCTCTACACAGAGCAGTGCCAAAACTTTCTCTATGTGTTTCTAACTGCTGTTGGGTTTATAAGGGCTGTTGCACCAAATTGGGGAATTCTTTAAGAGGCCATATGTTGGAATAAGCATATGCAAATTAGTAAAAAAAAAAAAAAAAAAGCTTTTAGAAAGAGGTGAGAAGGCTGGGAAGCTTAAAATCTGCCACCACAACTCTGAATGTTGCGCTGTTCTGTAGCTGGCCAGCTTCTCTGACACCCAGAGCAGGGGTTACACATAGAGAAAACATTTTATGTGTCTAATTATTAAAGACTCATGCTACTTTGCTCTTATTTTTACTCCTTTCATACTGAGGTTTGAACTTGTTTTTCTGAAAGGATACTATGTGTGGAGAGAAGTTAGAGGAAACAGGAAACAAGTGGAAAGTGATCAGACAGACGAAATGCACCTAAGGGTGTACAGTGCCTTCCAGTGAGGTACACGGCTTTGACTGAAAGACTGGTGAGTTTTTTAAGCTCCACGCTTGGCAGCATACAGTACCGCTCTCATTGTTGTTACTGCCAGTCCTCTGTTTGGAGGTATAACAACATCCACTAGCGAGAATAACACTTTATGTTTTATTGGTGCACTTTGGGGTCTGCGCTGCAAAGACAAACCAAGAGAGGTTGGTATCACCTCAGTGTGAACTTGTCAAAAGTGAAGCAAGTAGAAAAAGTAGAAAAAATGGAAAAACACAAAGAAAAAGAAAACCAGCATACTGTCTGGTGGTTCCTATGCAATGTGAAAGATACTAAAGATGGAAATGAAATGTATACAATAACAAAAGTAGAAAGGCACAATAGCTGATGTAAAACAAAAATAAATTTAATCACAACATATACACATGGATACAGATGCTACTATACTATACATGTACTTACAATACAAACATTGTGTCAGACCTCCTTGGCTAAAGGCCAATACTGTAACAAGCTAATAAACAGGCTGGCTTTAGAAGATATTAGCTTCGTCATGATTTTTAAATACATTTGTAGTAGTTTTTAACACTATGATCATTAATGCTGTACATCATACTAAATGATGAGTCTGTGTGTAGTGTGTCAGGTAAATAAAATGGTCAAATTATACAATATGCCTTAAATACGACCAAATAAAATGACAAAAAAAAAAAAATTCAAATCAATGGAGGAAGTACAGAACAGCTTTAATATTAGTATCAGCTGTTAAAGGATGTGTTTTGAATTGTTTGTGGGCAGAATACATGCAAAAATCAAGTATAGCAGGAAAATAGGGTGTTTTTGGAGTTTATCTCTGGTGACATGAAGTTTGTGTTTTAACATTAAAATCCCTGTATCTAACACAGCGACCGAACAACAAAAAGACACTGACACTAAATCAAATATGTACAACAACAACAAACGGTCCTTGTTTTTCTGCAGAAACGAAGGTACTGAGATGTTATAGGGTTATTATACTGCCCTTATCAGTCCCACAGGAATCACATCTGCAATACCTACAAGTGTTCTAGTCTGACATCCAACTCCAAGAGAGGAAGGCAGGTACAGTTAACAATAACAACATGAATGGCAGCAGCACTTAAAAAAAGGAAAGGAATTAGTGGCTAAACTGCAAATTTAGATTAACTGAGGAAAACTCGACTGATCAAACTCAAGGACTGCCAAAGAGCACCCCCCCACACCTCCACCCCCCTACCCCCACCCCCTTACATATGCCCTCTAATCTACTGCACAATCAGTTTAGGCAGAACCACCTCTCTAAAACAGGTGCTCCATAATCATTACAAAATAAACAATTACTCACATATAAAACCATGACATCATCAGTGACTCAATCACTCAGTCCATCAGTGACAATAAAAGTAGGCACAGGTATCAGTGCACATCTTACAGAGTGAAGTCAGTCATTTTACTGTCTTTCATGGTGTGTCTGTGGTGTTTACGTTCCCTGACTTAAAGTCTGGGGAGAAGCGCTGTGTTAACGACAAGCTCAAAATGTCTTACTTTGTAGTTCCATAACTCACAAACATTTTTAGCTCAAAGAAACTACAAATATGAAGCAAACACACCAAGGCACTTTTAAAACTTTGTCAACAAGTAAAAACTGTCATGGTCTGCCCTGGAGGCACTCTTTCTTTGGACTTTGAATAGACTTTATGTTTGGGTTTCTTTTGATTTCCTGTTTTATTTTATTTTTATTGAGCTTTTTCTTTGTGTGTCCACTGATGTTTTACTTCCTGTCGTTGTCTTGTTTTCCCTCCAGTGTGATTGTCTGCCCCGCCCAAATGTGTTACGCCTGTGTCTTGTTACCTGCTCCCCTTGTGTGTATTTAGCCTGTGCTGGTTCGAGTGTATTTGTCCCTCCTTTGTTCCGCAGTGTTTCCTCGAGCTTCTGTGCTAGCTCTCGAGTTTCGGATTTCATTTTTGGACTTTGGACTTTCCAGGCCATTTTACTTTACTGGATTTGTTTCATCCTTAAAGTAAGACTTTCTGAGTTTTTCTTTGTTTGCTAAATAATTGCACTCTACCAGCCCAGTTTTTGTGTTTGATTACACTTGGGTTCTGAGATTACTATTCCTGACAGAATGAAAATAAAATAGGAATTCAACAAAAACCCAAACATAAGGTCATAAGTCATTTCAGGGCAGACCATGACAAAAACTCTGCAACAAATACACCGAAAGTTGATATGACATAGAGGGCCTATGACCACTTGGGCTCCTGGACCTGTATCAAGTCCCACCGGGGTTTGTCCCGATCCTCGCCATTAACACACCTCCACTGGCAATATAATATAGCTAATTCTGTGTTTGTTTTTAAACAATAGTTTATCTAATGTTTTATAATCAAACACCTTTGTCTGTGCCTTATGTTGTGATATCTGCTCCATAAGTACTCGCTTAGTTGTTACAAGATTGTCAGGATGTGATTGAAGATGAAATCGTTGTGTATGATGGACAGGAGTTTGACAGTAGTTTCATCACATGCTGCAGAGCCTCTCATTGGGACACGTCTTCAGTAGAAAATACAGCTTCTGTTCGGTGTTGCGACAGCCTTAATGCTCACATCATGTTTCCACGTACAGTATACACGGACCAGTTCTGTCGACAGTGAATGTGTGGATTTGAGAATGTGTGAATATTTGTTTTGTATTATTTCAGTTTGCATAAACAGTGGCAGTTAGTGCTTGATGTATTGTGCCACCTGCTAAACCTTGTTGAACACTGTTCGTTCTCATTGAACTATATTCATTGGTTCCTCAAGCAAAGCTGAATATTTTCATCTGTACACAGTTGACACTCTGACTCACCTCCGCTGCCTTGTAAATGGTTATTTTTCATTTCCTTAAGTGAATAAATGTAAAGCTTTATTTTGGACTGAGGTGCCCACTTATGCACCAGAGGTCTATTTCGGTCGGAGCCTGGTGAGATTCATCATTTCAAAAGCAAACACGTATATTTCATATTTTCATTTTAAGAAATGTGAACATTACATAAAGCTGACACCTTTCACTGTAGTTTCAATAGATATTCATTTTAGTTTTCTGCCAAAAATAAAATAGATCATTTATAATGAAAAGAAAAGCTGAGGGCCATTTTCCAAGGCAAAGCCACGCACATGCAACGCAGGCAGTGTGTTCCCTGCGTAAAGCTCACCAATTGGCACGTTTATACCAAACCATCGTTTGTTTAATTAATACAAATACTTAAATATTTAAAAAAAGAGATGAATTATTTCTCTCTGGATGCAGTGACTTCCTGGAGTCTTGTTGCGTAGATGTTTCCAGGAAACCAGCAGAGATTTTAGGAAACCACTGTTCCGTCCCGTAAAATAATTAAAATTTTCTTTTATTGCATGAATCCACTTTGTGTGACAAGGCCCAGACTTGGCATGTGACCTACCAGCCCTTAGAAACAGCTGTGATATCTGGGGCACCACAGTCCCCAGAGCTGATCATGTGATTATGGCCGTTTCTTTCTTACAGCTCATTATGACCTCTGTTAAAAATGTGACCAATTCAAAAACAACATGAAGCATGTGTGAGAAGCAACTTCACTTTAATCATTTTGAAAAACACGCTCAGCCATACTGTAAAATTACACTACGCTTTACAAACAGCTTAATTGTCATTAATTATTCATTACTACTAAGCCAACAATTGTCCACAATAGATGCTGGAACATGTCCTAGTCATGCAAATTTAATATACTAACATGTGCACAATGCAGTAGTGAGCTTCGGGAATTCTGAACATCTACATACAATAGATGGAGATAAATAATCAAAGTCTACGAAGCTGCATGCTCTCTGTCAGAGGAACATCTATATTTATTGGCTGCACTCTGATTAGCCTTTTTGTTGCTGCACAGAGCAAATTCATATAGGCTCTTTCATGCCCCCAGGAAGCCGATATATTTGTTATTATAATTACACATTGAAATCGCTCATTATTTTTTGTTACAGAATATTGGAAAGCATGGGAAGAAATGCAGCATCAAACAAAATGCGTTCTTGCATATGTTCTTAAAGTGTCAAAAAGAAAAGAAAGCCTACTCCTTATTTATGTATAAATGTGTACATCACTGTAATGTTGCAGCTGGTAAAAGTGGGCTGTATACACAGCATGAGTGACTTTCTTCCCAGGGATCAGTGAGGGTTTTTCTTATCTTACTAAACTTTGAAAACCCCCTTCAATGAGTTTATAACCTTGTTAACACGTCCATATGATGTTTCCCTGGAACTGCAGTAAACCGATGACTCACAAGAACAGATTAAAACAGCCAGGGATTCATATGTCACAAACCTATGGAACCAATCCTGTCGATTTGCACGGGTGGAGGGCGGGGCAGAATGAACCCAAAACCTTGTCAGTACAGAGAGTGAGAGTTTGCCTTAGCACAACCACTAACACCATGTCAGCCACTGCCAGTTACAAGCTAACAAAGCTTACAAACATGAACAAATAAAAGTTGCCAACTACACTAACTGTTCTGACACGTCTGCTGATTCTGGTCTCAACAGACTCCTCAGCTGAGTCTGGGTCTGACTAGTTGCCCCAGTTTTCTATTTTTTTTTCTTCACTTTTTATGTGGAAAGACCATGTTAAACAAAATATCAATCATAGCAGAGTATTTGTACATAGTTTAAAACATGTCTGGAAAGGAACTTTAACCTGTAATAACACATTCTTTTTGTTGTTGTTGTTGTTGTTGTTGTTGATTAAATTTTTTATCATTAATCTGTCTCTGAAGTTTTTCAATAAAGGCTATAAAGCCTGCAAATTTTACATGGCTCAAAAAATACATTAATATTTTATCAGATTTTTAATCTTTTATATGATAAAACAGATATCAAAAAGTTAGGATTCTAGTCTTAATTTTAATTGTGTAAATGCATTTTCCTATGTCCGGAAGCTTAACTTGTATGTTATATTTTACGTTTCCTTTAAGTTGTTTTGACAGTAGCGGGCTACCGTACAATCAGCACAGCAGACCTTTAGATGAAAAGACAGTCATGTTCAACTTTGTTTCAGTAATATATTGCTGCTTTCAGTGACCTGTGCCTGAACCTCAGTAACATTTTATAACTACTGAACTTATAAAGTGCTGCAAAGTCATGCCGTCAAACGCTGCATCCCCATTAAATGCAAAAACAGCAAAAAGTAGAAAGAAAGGGGCTAGAAGGTTATATAGGGAGGTTAGGGAGGCATAAAGATGGAGATAAAAAGTGAACAAATTAGACTGGCTGCAAAACATTAGCCATTATACACCCCCAAGCAGCCTTCGACAAACTAATTCACTGCAGGCAGACACTGGAATAAGAGCAGGGAGATTGTAAAGATGGAATGCAGAGAGAAAATACATTTCATTAAAGTTTGGAAAAGCGCTTTTAACCCAGAAAGTTGGAGATTTACAAGAAGAGACTTTATTCAGAGCTAATAAGAATTCTGTGGGGTAAATAAAAAAGTGTTTTAAGTTACAACATATAAGAAATCACATGCCTGTCACATGTTACTTAAAATAATAAATCATGTCGAAGTAGATATGATCACTATGGGCAGCACACTGAACTTCCATACAGACAGATTTCACTGTATCTGGGTCAGTGGTGTCCTCTGATAGCAGCCCGTTTCATCTACTGCCTCTCCCCAGGGTTATGCTCTTACCACATGCATGCATATTAATATTTAGATAGACATTTTATCACATTTATGGCTGTTTTCATTCCTGCACTCTGACGTCAATCTATTAGTTTTATCTGAATTTGATATGTGTGTTATGTTTTGGCTGCTTTCTCTTAGAGGCTCTAATAAACAGATTGGGAAACTTGGTGAAAATAGCGCATATGTTTACTGGTGTGAGTAAGTCTTCAAGGAGCGTGGTGGTGGTGGTGGTGAGGAAAGCTAATGCCATCCGCTCCTGCACCGACAGCCCCTGGGTGCCAATTTAGGTGTTAATACAGGACTAAAAGAACCTTGCTTTATTTTAATATGCAGGGATGTGGATTCCTGGGGTTTGTGGCATTTCACATTAATGAATGATGAAAAAGTTTTTTGTTTTTTTTTCTTTTTAATGTTGTTGACTCACATTTAGTCCTTGTTTTTATTATTTATATTGTATTTTCTTCTGCTCGTGTGTGCTGCAGCCTTTCTTCTGCAGGAAATTGGTCTGAAATAAAAGTTTTGTCATATGTTAATCAGTACAAGCAATGATAGAACATGTGAAATTAGGACTACAGCATAGAAAAAACATAACACTGTGAAATGGATGTTTATTTCCATGAATGGTAAGGAAGAGCAGAGGCCTCTTAGGGAGAAATATCAATAGTGCATGAAGCTAAGAGGCTCTCAGTGATCACACATGGCCTATTCCGCGGATGTTGATACACTGATATTCAGAGATGTACTGTAAGAGATTCTGAGAGAGAACCAATCGCGACATTCATCTGAATTTGCCAGGAAGGAAGGATCATGAGGACATTAATTGGTATGATTCACTCCAGCGCTGAGCACAATAAGCAGCTGTGTTTCCATCGGAGTGAGACTGTGGCTGTGCGCAGCTGTTTTTCTTCACCTGCAGAAAGTTTGAAGGTTGAGGCGAGACTATGAAGATGTTTCTGTTGTTCCGTCACATGGCCCTGCCAAGCTGGGGCCTTTGTTCCTTGGCAGCATGCCACCCCACAAACCACAGCCAGAGGAACTGTGTCATGCCCCGCACAGTTTGGTTTGTAGACGGGGAACGCGGGGAATAATCCATTCCATTTGATAGCTTTCTGGCATGAATTTGAGTGGCTGTCACGGCAACTTAAGAACAGATTTGCTGTCAAAACTGAAATATTATGTATATCACCACCCATCTATTAAGGCACATGTTCACCCCCTGGGCCTCACTGTTCTCTGTAAGCTGAGAATAGCTATTTATCCACAATCTCTGCTTGGCTTGTTACGTGTAGCTTCAGCAAGAAAGTTTGAAAGAAATCAAAGAGTAACTTTCAAGATTTCATTGCGTCGCTCTCCTGTACTGAGAAGTAGTCGGCAGCCTTCTAACACAGCGGCAATTCAATTATCTTGTTTCTAATCAGTCACTGAAAAACATTCTCATTAAAAGCACATTTTGGGTGGCCAATTGTAAAGGAAGAAAAAAAAAAGGAAAACTGATCAGATAGACCAGGCCAAGGTCAACCATGACTATTTGGCACAGCTGGACACAAAGGACCAGTGTAACTAATTGTTCATTTTTCTTATGGGTGTGCCAGTGATGTACGGATGTAGATGTAGAGGACGCCGGGTGGGTGTCAGGGTCGGCCATCTGGGGTTAACAAGTGAACCGTGACAATCCTCCGACACCTCCCACAGGCTTTGCAGTAAATCCCAGCATTCCTCTCCAGACTGCATCTCAACCCTTGTCCACTCTCAGCCCATAACAACGGTGCAGGTAATAACAATCACAACAACATTAATCTCAATAACAGTAGGCTAATGGAATGGCTGACCATGCTGGAAACAGCACATTTGTCAGTTAAGAAACAACACAGTTCCAACAAGGACCAAAGGCATAGCTCTGCTGCTAAATAGTTGGGGCTCAGCAGTAATTACTGAAGCACGAGTGTTCAATTATGCAATTCATCAAAAGGTAACCAGTGGGTGTTTGACAGAGGGCAGTGTAACGATGCTAAAAGACCAACAACAGCAACAAAAATCTTGTTGTAATACCCAATCAATACGGTATATTCACACAAACATACAGTATGTCTTACCAAAGCATCACAACGCTGCTGTTGGTGTGAGCAAACCTCTAGACCACTGTGGTCAAATGAGCACTCGTCTTCCAGGACGTCCACTGGTATTAATTAAAACCAGAACAAGCTTCCCCAACACAACTGTCGCACAACCTCAGTCCTCCTCAATTAGCCGCCAAACAACTCGTCGTCCTGGTGGTTTCTAAGGTTACACAATATCAGAAATTGTATCAGAGAAATAAAGTGAGTCGGGAGACATCTGGGCCTCCGAAGGAAACAATGTCAACATGCTCTCACTGTTGAGTTTTCTCAGCAGGTTACTTCACTCGTTTGTCCTTGTCAATGCCTCCCCTTGTGCCACTACTTCTGCCTATTCAGTGATAACGCTGTGCTAATTACATTTGGTTGATTAGCAGATGGGTGACTTTCAAATCATTGGTGGGTTCATTCATTTTATTTATTTTTTGGTTGCATTACATGAAGTCTTGAAGGAACAAAAGTGTCCTCTATCAAGACCAGTCAGATATTTGATGCTGAAAATATTGAATCAGACAAACACCACAAAAGATGGTACATGAACTAAACTTGTTTAAGCTGCTCTACCAGCAAATCTACTAATTCATTGTCTTAAAATTCCCAAAACTGAAAGCTGTGGGAGATATGTTTTATTTGTGTTGCTCAATACTCAATAATAAAACGAGGAGTCAATTAAAGAGTAATTTACATTATTTAGACTGTACAAGCAAAAGATGGAAAATAATTTGTTCGGGTGGGTGGCGGGTGGATGATTTATGCAAACATGCAGATTCGGATGACATCACAGCTGATCCACGCATCACAAAAAAAAAAGAAGAAAAAAAATACATACATATACCCCAACAATTTATTTTCCACAATTTAGAGACCCGCACCCAAACACATATTGCCATTATTTCTCAGTGGAATATTACACATGATGTTATGGTGACATATTAAAAATAAATCAAATAAAACAAGCATTTATTTTAAGTAAAGTTGTCCATTGATATTTTAATTCTGAATGTCGCTGCTACTTTCTGAACCCAAACCATTCAAAATAAATAATAAATCATAACAAGTGCAGCAGTCCAAAGACGGAGTCGAATTTGTCCGAAAAAAAATCAAGCTGAAAAATGAAGCTTAAAATTTGTTCAAATTTTAAAGAATTTAATTAATATTTTTCTCATACATCATGTATTCTTTCACCCACTTGCAACCTATCATCTGTTCACCAGAATGTTGATTTTTATGACCTGGTATGCCCAATCTGCTGTGCCCGTGGATATAACAATCCACACATCACTAATATGAAGAAAACTGTTTCTGTATTTCTTTTACCATCACCCATCCCTGCAAGCATTATGCAGCACATAATTATAGCGTTTTCATTCACAAGACATTTTACGTTTATCGTTTCATTATAATTGGGAGACCAAATTTGTACTTCTAGGGAAATAGGGTTGAGCACAAAAAGCACCATGTCTCGCCGCTCCACAACAACACAGCAAGTAGCACAGGTTGAATGTAGAGATCTACTTCACATTAGGTGCTGTATCATTTTTTTTACCCTAACATGCTCAAAAAACATTTTTGTGTAATATGTCTGACAGTTGACTTATTTTGATTATCTGTGTTACACAAATTTACCATTTCAGAGATGTTGAAATTCAGACAACCAATTTCTCTTCCATTAATGGCAGCAGCACATTATTGATGGCAGCAGTAACCTTCAGTCACTGCCTGTGCTCTTAAAGACATCCGCCCCGGGTGAGTTTAAAGTTCACAACATCTAAACTTTTGGCAAAGCAAAGTGTGTGCAACTTGCCAGAAATATACATGCATGCAAAAACAATCTGACTCCAGTGATGTGTAAGTATAAAATAACTCCAAGTGTAAGCAGAGTCTGAGTGAGTCTGATAGATTACACTGTGAGGCATGAGTACTAATTACTCCTACAATATTCATGCATGACAATCGCAGCAGTTAAACTGCTTGGTTAAGTTTAGAGAAATTCATTCTAAGTTAATGTGTATATTGTTGGTCTGAGACGGAAGACGTACCTTGGATTCTGGCATCAAAGAAGCCAAGGTAGGTAAGTTCCTCCATGCTACATAGCACAGTCATTTTCTCCTTTATTCCATTGTCAGTTTATAGATAAAATATTCTGGTTTGTTTAGATGTAGTTCTGCCTGGATGTTCTGGAAGGTCTGGAAAAGTTTGTGGTCAGTCTGTGGTCAAAGATGATTTTGGCCACAGGAAGAGATTTTATTGATAAGTTGCAAATAGCTTTCAGCAGACCGGTGACTGAGCTGAACCAGCCGTTAACAGTCAAGATGAGCACAGAGGTATGTGGAATAGACCGCCATATCTGCCACAGGTTGAATTTCTTCAGCTATAGATCTGTTTCCCTCCATTTAATGCACCTGATAGTAGTTCACAGCAGGCTCAATTACACAGTAAAATCACGGAGGCGACTTCTGAAATGTTGGGGTGAACTATTTGTGGTTAAACCGCAGAATGAATAGATAGGCAGCAGCAATCAAAAATAGCATACTGCTGATATAGTGTGAGGCTTGCAGTAATGATAGCTGATCCAAGACGCTTGGCAGAGGTGACACCCACCGCAACATAAATATACACTACTTGTTTCTCCGATTTTAAGATTTAAAACTGAATATCTATATATCTATTTAAGACAGTGATGTGAAAAATAGCCACCAACGCACACATAGGAAGTGAAATTAGCTAAATGTCACATTGCGAGTCAGGCAGGAACCAGTCAGGCTATTTTGAGCCAGCAGCACTTAATGTTGGATAATGATGATCATTTCTCAAAGATGCGGTGGCATCTTTTACAACATTTGACGTTTTTGTTGTTTTGTTTTTGCAATCATTTTGTGCCAAAAAATGAAAACATAAGGACTAATGAACACTATTGGTTGGTTTGGCAACTGCACATCTCGTTAACTTTCTCACCTCTGATGGCAGCAATCAGTTGAGTGTCGTCTGCAAACTTGAGGAGACAGTGCTTGAGCCTTAGACTTTTTTTTTTTTTAAGTATATTTTTTGGGCTTTTTATGCCTTTATTGGATAGTGCAGTAGAGAGAGGCATGAAGTGGGGAGGCAGAGAGAGGGGGAATGACATGCAGTTAGGGGCCGTCCACTGCGGGATTCGAACCGGGGCTGACTGCAGCAAGGACTGTAGCCTCTACATATGGGGCGCCTGCTCAACCCACTGCGCCACTCGATGCCCCCTTAGACTTTTCTTTTATTGGAAGATGTTGATCCACTATGAGAGCCTGGAGCAGCTCATGGCACTGTTAAATGCAAATGTAAAGGCCACAAACAAAATCCTCACAAATCTGTCCTTGGACATTTAGATGCCACAAAGAGAAAAGCAGTCCCAAGCCGACTGATTGTCCGGTCCACAGCAGAAATTCTGCAAATTTTGTAGACAGTCACAATATCCTCATTGTAGCTTTATTTCTTTTATGGTTCCATTTGTGTCAGTCATTCCAATCTGACTATTATCCATTCCGCTTTTTTTTCATGATTTTTTAACTAACCTACACTGTGTCAGCCACTGCCAGTTACAAAGCTAACAAACAACATAAACAAATAAAAGATACTATCTGCGCTAACTGTTCTGATACGTCTGCTAGTCGCAGATTTTGGTCACAACAGTCTGCTCATCTGAGTCTAGGTCTGACTGAGGCTCAAACACGTGGCTGAGTCTCTCTGATGATTCCTCTAACGCTTACCATCTCGATATTCTCTGCTGTTTCACCTGTAAATCTAGCTCAAGCAGAGGTGGTGGGCAGGGCAAAAGGACCGATCCAGAGTTTTCAAGGAGGAAGTAAATGTAGATGAGCTTCTAGTTCCAGTTTCCATTTTTTTCACTTTTTATGTGGCAAACCATGTTAAACAAAATATTAATAATAGCAGAGTATTTTTAGATAGCTTAAAAGAGAGGAGAGGAACTTTAAGCATCTATTGTTTAACTTCTGTGGCTGGAGTTAATATGTATATATACTGAAGATATTTCAAAACTCCAAACTCTCCCTTTATAAAGCAGTTAGAATTAACTGGCTGGTGGCCAATAATGTTAACTGCAGTCACTTCCCTCCAGAGCGAATATATAAGCACTATAAACTTGCTGTCCCTCACCACTTTTCATTTTAAAACACATGAAAATAAATGGTGGAGTGGCCCAAACCGCTTATAACTTAATAGAGTTAAACATTGCAAATCCATCCATGGTTCAGTTTTTCTTTGTAATTATGGCCAATGCTGTTGTTGCAATATGAAAGGTACATCCTCACACCTAATGCATAATGCCCAGTGGGAAAGCTAACTTTTAAGTTTATTGTTTTGCTTTTGCATTTTTAGATACATTTCTTAGATCAAGAATGTCTAAGTCCTAGTGTTGCAACATTATAAGACATCCAGTGCTAATGTCTAGAGCTACACTGAGACACAGGGTTATGAACATAAACATCATTGTGTCTTAGATTTATCCTTTCAATACAAGAATATTTACTGACACGTCTGGAGAGGTGAGAATACAGATACTTAGAGTTGTAAATCCTGTCTCTGAAAACTTCTCACATTTTCCTTCCACAGAACTGTACTGCTGCATTGGCCACTAGCAAAGAATCTGCACCTTATCCAGAGACTCAAACATCCATCCTATCCGTAAGATGTCAACATGCAGGCAGTGCATCATTAGTCCAGAAGAGAGGAGGTGGATAAAACTTATCATCGATGCACCATTAACCTTTAATGAACTGGTGCTACATTTTCAAGACAAAGCTGTTCTGAAACTCCCCTTCCCAGGAGGTCAATTTCCTCCCGCCAGGCTGTCCTTGTCAACAGGAATTTTGTCTGACACTGCATCAGTAATAGAGTTAAAGAGCTGCTTTTGAATATGGAAAGAAAATGTACCTGAGTTCACAGCCGTTTGTTAAGTTGTGTTCATAACCGTGCAGCGTTCTGGAGGCTGAATTAAACTTCAGAGGGGATCATACAGTGATTTACGGTGCGCTGCGTGCTGGGCCGTGCTCATCAATAGAGGCATTCCGTCATGTTGTAATAGCTGTTGTTGATGTTGATGAGGTATTATTTTGCACATAAAACACCCCCACATGCTGACTATTTCAATGCTAATTATGTTTGGCTCATTTTTGATGTCTCTGTCACAGTGGGTCGGCTCCGCTCGCCGTGCCACTGTCAAAGCAGAACCTGAGCCTTTTCGATCCAGCCCTTCTTCTCACAGCAAGGGCTGACCCAAACTTCAAGTTCACCTCAGGAACGGTGAAAAGACCAGATTCATGTTTTATTATTGCTTTGAAGGTAACTTCAGAACCTGGCTTGACTGCGCGTACGCTGGAAATCTAAAAAAAGATACCTACCCACGTTAGAACGAATGTGATCTGAACTGTAATTAAAATGTCCCTGCTGCTGTTGGACTTTTTGAATGTGCTTTAAAACTGACTCCTGGTTGTGTCATTAGTGAGCAAGTACCACACTGACATTTGGCCTTTAGAAATGAGCAGCAAGCTGGGGAGAAACAGCTTCACGTTAATCTTATTTACCTGGAGTGCTGAGGACTCCCATCGGCTCTAATAAACAGGATTTTGGGAACCAATATTTGCTCCAAGCATTATTTTTTAGCTTCTGCCTAAATATAGTGGCAAATATGGCATAATGCCACAAACAGTTTTCCTTAAAGGTCCTATAGTGTATAAAGTGAGACTTTCTAAATGTTTTTTTGTAAAGCAGGTTGAGGTTCTATATTAATACTGTGAAAGTATCAAAGTGCTCAGTCCACAGAGAAATGCTCACAGCCTGTATTCACAAACTGAGCCTTAAAACCAGCCGTCAGGGTTTCTGTAACTTTCTGATGTCAAAACAAAGCAGCTACCACTCTCAGCTATGTCCCAAGTCTAGCCCACCTGGACCCAGTGTCGAACCTCGCAGGATTTGGTTTCTCTAGGTGTTTTACCTGAAATCTGCTATATTTTTATTCAATCACTCAGAAACCAGTCAGCCAATCATTACCTGTTGGAGAGAAACCTTAGATTTAAAACTACATTGAGATGGTTTTTGGTTCTTAAAACCACAAATATATCTTCTTATGGATCAACACAAATAAAACACAGGAGAAGTGTAAAATATGGACCTTTAAATTCTCAAGGTTCTCTTGCCTCAGTTGATGAGGGTCATGTTAGAGATTGAAGCATCCAAAGGCATGTGGAGGCTACTTTTTGGGAGGCTTGCTAGCAGTCTAATGTAACTCATCTACATCCTGAAGAATCTTTCTCAACGAGTGCTATGTTAGCTATCCCTGTCCCAGTGACAGTGAATCTTGCACATAGTATAGTACTCACTTGAAAGTCTCCCCAAGGGGATTACAGTCACAAGCAGGAGACAATATGTCTGCTGCTGAGGTGAAGTGTTCTTGTGCTTCTGTATGTTTACTTGTGACATGCTAAAGCATAGCATAACAGTGACAGTAACCCGTATTAACACGTACAAAATACTAGTCCTCCGAACACGCTGTTCTGAACAGCCTGCCCTTATATAGAGGAGCGACACACAATACTTGTTTTCATGGGGATGATGGGGCACAGCTCATGGTGTTGCACTAGTTTTTGTTTTTTTTTTTGCACAGAAAATGATGAACACTGCATTTTATAGCTACATACACTTAACCCATAACTGTATTATAACCTTTTTTGTTGAATTGAGAGCAAAATGAAGAGATATTACATAAATGTACGAAACATTAGAGATACTGTGTTTTTTTCTTAAAATATACTGAGTGAGAGAGAAAACGTGTGTCATGCTTTTGGGAAGCCTTTTATTTCCATATACAGCTGTGTGCGTGGTGGCTTACTGCAGCATCAGGTCAGACACAGTCCTCTTTTTGTCTGTTGCAGCCCCCTCAGTTGCCACAGCGCACTGGTTAAGCTGAGGCTGATTCCAGTCTCTGTGAATGAGTAGATAGGGAGGTGAGTCGCATATCTCCATCCTGACAGGCTCAACACACCCCCACCTCCTGGGACTCCACACCAATCATCCCTGATAGCACATGACTCGCTTCTCCCCTCATGCACTTACACACACACACACACACACATATACACACACATACACACACAAACTAACCACTCGGCGAGACACAGCACTCGCCTTTTTATTTAAATGTGATAAATATTTAATTTGTGAACGTGTTGTGAAAGATCACACGAGCACGCACAAAGGACCCTCAGCTGAATATGCAACGCTCTGATAAATATTTCAGTACTCCATTTCCCCAACCCCCGGTTGACTCACCAGGAACCTGGAGCTGATCCTGGTGAGAATTAAACATGTTTTCCTTGTAATATTTATTCTTTAAAAACCGTCAGCGCCCTGCTGATTCGCTGATTTCAAGAGGTTACTGTGACCGGGCTCGATCCGCTGTCCATTTAAGGATGCTCTCTTCAATGACATAATATATCATCCCTGCTCTCTCTCTCTCTCTCATGTGGGTTAGTAGCACAAGAATAATAACTCCAGTAATCCTCCCACTAACATAATATCCCCCACTGCCTTTCTGCACCTATAAATAGTATCACACACACTGTAAATTGCACCTCTCTGTTTCTCACTTACAACACCTGCATCACTTTAGGACTACTCCCTGTAATGAATGTATGTTTCCTATAGAGCGATGTAAAAGTCTGAAGTTGCTTTTATAGTCAACAATCTTGAGCCTCTAATGCAAATTCCAAAGGTTGTCCTTGTTTAATGATAGTGTCACATTTATTTCTCCACAGGGTATCGTAATGAAACAACTTTATCTCGCAAACAACATAAACCATGATTTCACCGCTCCATCTAAAGATGTAATATATCTTTAGGAACCAGAAAAAGGGGCAGTAAAGAAAGAACAAGGGTAATTTTCAAGGACAGTCCTCAACAACACAACCTCACTTAACAGATTTAAATTAAAGGAAACGAGAGAGAGAGAGGGAGAAAACAGCAGTATTCATTTTGATGTGGTGAAAAGTCCCATGCCAGCCTGGTGAGGTGGTCTTCCTTGTATGAGAGAAATTCATCAATAAAGCAATTGTTTAAGCTCCCAGTGGGTTCCAGCACGGGCTGTAAAATTTATGAGCAGCAGTACAAACAGACAGTGGATGGATCGAAAAGGGTCCCGGAGGCAGCCGGAAGAGAGTCCTTAGCAATAACAACACAATCAATCACATCCAGCACACGTCACATCCAACCCCAGGCTCCCCAGCAGCGCATTCAAAACATATTCCCACATTCACATGATCGCGGCTCTGTCATCACATCTTACTGTGGAACTGCTTGTTTTTATTACATGTGCGAGGTAGAGCGCCCTGCAATCTTCATATGCTAATATTTCTATCTGGGGGTTATTCAAGAACAGGCTGTTGCTGTTGTGTGATTTCATCTTGTGTGACAGCCTGTCAGTGTTGTGTATTTGACATTTTGTATTTACTTCAATAGAGGTTAGTTCAATAGAGGATTTTATTTTAATCACTTTTTATTATTATTTCGATGTGTGGTGGGTGCCCCTACTGTGTCTTAAAGCCCTTAAAAGCTTGGTTTAAATCTATGACAAATCAAATCTCTTCTAGTATTTATTTTGTAGCATTAAAAAGGCAACAATTAAAGTTTAGGTTTTGAGGGATAAAACAAGCCATAGATGTTTATTAGGAGTTTAAAGGAGCTATTTGTAAGTTTTGTTATTGCTACATAGCTACCGTTAGCATTAACAGCTGTTTACCTACCAGTCTAGAAGGAATGTTGAGAGTTAAGTATCAACTTCAGTCATTTACTCACCAAGAGCTGTCTCCAGAATTGGTAAGCAACAACAATGTTAAATCTTATCGCGTAATGTTGCTCAGAGGGTATATAACCCTTGTCAACGACGATCACCAACACCCGCTCCCGGCAAGAAACCACGTCCAGCAGCAGAGAAAACTTATAAACAGCCGTTTAAACTCTCAAAAACTGGAAATATGCTTCACTGATGGTGGTTTGGTGACATAATTTAAGTTGATGATGTCATCTTTTCCATTTGAGCCCTCTCCCCTTAGAACCAGTGAGAATAGCACAAATGGGTGACTGCTTGACATTAATGTTTACATTTTCCTGATTAGACCTCTTGTAGCTGAGAAGTAGCAGATGTTTGTTATAAGTCTTTAAAACGTATGGGGGTGGAGTTCGGGGTCAATATGGGCTGACAAATCATGTGACTTTTACGTGCCAGGCCACTGTTCAAATCCCTTATGTCAACCACACTTAAGACTCTTTTCTATTAATTATGACCTTAACTTTAAAGCTGTTCAGTCAATATTTTTACTTTTACAACAGGTCTAGTAAATACGTGTAATGTTAAAAATGTCATTCACAATGACAAACCCACAAAGACTTTGTACTCTCCTCTGGAGTTTCCCTCAACCCTGCAGAGCATTTTAACACCTTTCAGCTCCTTGTTTTGGTGATTTCACTGCTCTCATCAACCTTGTCTCCACACACATCGGTTGTTCAAAGTGTAAAAGCTCTAACCCAGTCACTGTACACTTCCTGCCCAGGACCAAATGATTGACAGAATGTAAAAGCCAAATGTTTCCCCCAGGAGTTGGTGGAGACCAAAACAGAGCAAGAAACAAGTGGCAAGAAACGCAACTTCAAATGAATGATAATGTATCTCCACATGTGGGTTGTCTTAATAAGCAACAGTTTGCTAACATGTTAGCCATATCAGTTTTATAAAAATGATAACATGTCAGTGTTGTCTTTACAGTTTGTTGAAATTTAACCATAGCAGCGTAAGATCAGAAAGCATTCCTTTCTTCCACATATTTGCAAAGCTAATTCTTTACAATATTCTGATACCCGTATTGTTCAGTTGTTTGCTAGCTAGCAGTTGTCTTCTTCCCAGCCTTAATCCGCATTGCTACATCAGTTGGTGCGTTGCCACTTGAAACCAGCAACAGGAATTTGTATCGTGTCACCTGTGTGCTACGTGTTTGCTTTTGTTTTGTTTTATTTTTCAAGTTTATTTATATCAGGGGCCATGTACAAAATACACAAAAAAAGAAAAAGTTGCTTGTACCAGATTTAGCTACTAGCTAATTTCCATCTGCAGTCCCTGGGCAGGTGAGGAGAACAGTAAGACACAGAGTAAAACCCAACATCCCAACTACAAATAGGCAAACATCCTATTCATAACCACACAGAAATGTGAAGACACACACACATACACAAACATACAATAACACACTTCATACACACAAACACAAAATAGAATACACATATCAAAATAGTACATACATGTATCCAAGGTTTAAATAACAGGTAATCAGAATGATGCTCAAATTAATGCTGATAATACAAGTTGTTGTGTAGCAAGATATAAATAAAACGTGGATAGGAGTGCTATGGAGCGTCAAAACAATGCTCCATAGCACTGCTGATCAATCAATATGGCTGTTGCATGATGGTCTAAATTTCAACGCAATACTGGGGTAAACAATGGACCATGAAGATTGTAGAATAACAGTTGCAAGACCTATTGAATATTTTGCTTTTAGATATTACTATAAAATGTCTGACACAATAAAAAATACATCAGAATTGTCTTCAGCTCTCTAAGGCACGTTCACACACTTTAAATGAAAAGTGTATTTTATAGTCACCCCAAGAGAATCTAATACAGTAGGCTACCACAACAATATACTAGTTATAGCCTCTTACTAAAACATGTCTAAAACTGTATTTAATAATATTCCCTTATGTCCACGATCCCTCGGTGCACTTCGTAAACTTCTGGGATATCTGTGTTCACAGTGTTCATGCTTGGAGAGACACATGGAGGGTAGATTTGCCTCTGGCGTGCTCACAGCATCAGCCAAGAATCTGCTCATTATTCTTCCCATACAACAAGTAGCACGGCACGGATTAGATCGGTGGGCCTGGACAACAATTTTAGTCCGCAGAGCCGAGGCCAGATAGTTTTCTGATCTATGCACATGAATTTACAGTGAGGGCAGAAACGGAGAAAGAGATCTGCGATTTTCCACTGGAGGAAAATAAGAGCAGAGCAGCATGCGCTGGTTTACTGCATATGGTGCTTGTTTCACAGCAAAAGTGAGGAGATGGAGGGAAGAGACAGCAAAGAAAAGAGTGCTAGATCTATATAAGCACTCTTAAATGAAGCAGTAGACTGTACCGTACTTCCTTATACCTCAGTGCTTTGTCATTATTCATATCTCTTTTGAAAGATTAGGGTGGTACCATTATAGTGTATCTTTAACAATGCACACAAATGGCAACTGAGTCGGTTGTATTAATCATTTCACATTGTTCTTCAGATATGAATTTTATCGTCACGCACAGCCCGTGCAACATCCATACTCCAGACCTGAAAAATTAAACACCTGTGAATCTCTTTCCTGGAGCTAAATCTCTCTCACTGACATGTTCATGATGGTTGCATACTGTGTTATGTTATCACGGAAGATTTATTTTAGCATTTGAATATGACTGCCTCAATAGGCATATTTGAATAAAAATGCCTGCCTGGAATGATTCACAAGCGCAATACAAAACTCATTTTTTGCTCTGGGATTTTCAAATATCACACCCACATGAAACTCCAAATAAACATTTCAGAGCCTCCACACTTCTGATCAAATGTTGGTGTTTCAACAATGCAGTGCTGTCGGTGCTGCGGCCGCTTTCATGGCAAGATTTCTGTGATATAAATCACAGGCTGCTACTGTATAGTGCTGTTGCTATTTTGAAGTTATACAAATCGCAGCCCACTCGAAATGGTATTCTCAGTCTAAGTATAAATTAGAGACTAGACTTCTTGCATCGAGCAACAAGTTATAGAAACAGTTTTTTGAAGGGAAACTCACAAGATGTCGTTTTACATTCTACATGCAAACAATGCTTTTGAAAATGAAAGATTATGTTTTTGCTATAATTGCACAAATCAATAAAAAAAAAAATGGGCAGTTTGAGGAATACACTTAATAAAAAAAAAACTTTTTTCTTGACATAATCATTTACTATTTTACAGCTTTCCATCAAGGTGAACTATTGTGTGATTTCCAGCCAGTCAGGACATCAACTGCACAGATTTCCGAACAGGAAAAGGAATGGTGCCAGCTCTAACTCAAGAACTTAACCGTCACACCTGTAACTTTGTCATGAAAACCACTCTGGAAACTCCCTCTGTCTCATTTATCTCACTCTCTCTCAGTTAGTTTCTCTCTGTATGTCTCTCTGCTCTCTGTCTCTGTCATTCTTTCCCCCTGCAGTCTAACACTGTAATCATAGTGTGCTGAGAGTTTTTTTCTGGCAATCGGAGATGTGACTGACCTAGCAAGCAGATCCTCACGCATTAGTTCCCCCTGTGAATTAGTATCATTACTCCTCCCAGTTCAATCCTGTCTCTAAGAAGACACATTTATGAGCAATTGATTTGCCACAGTAAACCTGGGACAAATGTAATTCTGCTCAGGTTTCATTTTTTGTCAAAATAATGAGAAAACATTGCTAATTAACATAATGTAAATGTTGATAATGAATGTATCAGTAAAATGTTCTCTGAAATCATAGCTATTTTCCACTAAAATGTCACATTGCAATACCATATCTGCTCACAGCAAATAAAGCATGATTACACTTTTCATTGTAATTATGTGCTTGCAGCACTTTGGTTAAAGTTGGGGAAAGATCAAAAACACCATCTTTCACCAACCTTAACCAAAATGGTTTTGTTGCCTAAACCTCAGAAGGGACTCAGGAATGTAAACCCTGGTCTCCAGTGTAAAAGCCCAATACTTTGTTCACTAATCACAGATTTAGCCAATCAATGGAATAGCAGCAGAGAGGAACATGTGTCCATTTACCATAAGAAACCAACCCAAAGAAAAAGAGTGAGTCGCTCAAGGACAAAATGAAACACAACCTAAAATTTTGAAGCGCAAATGAAAAACTGTGACTTGCAAACAAAAACAAAGGGGACACAAGCTTGGTGCAAATCGCATTTCTTAATTTCACATTGTTACTCCACATTTCTTTGCGAATTTTTAAAAGACAAAAGTAAAGCCAGACAATCATCACTTAACTGTGCAATGAAAATGATTGTTCACTAACAACAGCCCCTGTCGAGTTCTCTGCTGTTTCACCTCACACCACTGCTCAAGTTCTCCTCCCTGGCTCTTCTTTCTTTTCATTCTTGACTGTTTTGGGCCAATTCACCCCTCCCAACAATCGGAGGAGAAATCTTGTCCTAGACCTTGGTAGGTACAGATGTTAGACCCAGATTATCAACAGCTGACTGTGTTGCCAAGCAACGGTAAACTTTCTAGCCCTTGCGGCTAATATTAGCTAGCACACAGTTGACAGAATATAAAACTGACAGCCAACTCCACCTCTACTTTTTGCTGAAGAATGGACAACGGTGTTGGCCACATCTCAACAACCATTTTCTCATCCAGACTCATTTATCCATCTGCTGCTGGTTTTTTTTTTTTTTCTTGTAGGTTTTACTGAAGTAACAACAACTTGTTGCACCAGAGTCCGTTTTGTTTACATCAGCTTCTCTGTGAGATTACATGAGGTGGTGCATCGCTCCCTGATCGATCCCTCTGGCACGATAATCTCATCAATATCCTGCAGTGTGTGATGCACCATTATTTTCAAATCTTGTAATGTTTGAGATTAGAGACAAGTCCCTGCTTATGTAAGTGATGCCACCTGATTTCAAAATCGGTTATGAGTTTAAAACTCCTGTAGTCTGAGCTTGGCTTCAGGGTCAGAATCATAAGGCTGAATATTGAATATATATTGAAAGTCACATTTGAACATAATTCTTAACCATATTTAACTGGGGGAGTCCAACCTAGCATTTTATCTTCAAGCAACAGGCTTATATCGTGAATATGGATTCATAAGAGAAAAAGTTCTGTTTCTGCACATACACCCAGCCATTTTTAAAGGGTAATTTTAAGTTTATTACAACTTCGATCTTATTTCAATAGGTCTAACTTTTATTCCGATTGATAAATATTTAATTTCATTCTGATTCAAATTGGTCCAGAAGGATTTTTAGTGTATGGGGAGTTGAGAGGCCATTTTACTGTCCTTGGTAGAATTCTTTCTTTCAAGTTGGCTCCATCTGCAGAGCACATTTCTGTCAACCTTGCAGGCACAGGGCTCAAGGCTTCCAGGATGGGAATGGGACTCACCCAGACAGTGCTTCTTTATAACATGACTGACACCTTGGAGACAAGCTCACAGCACTGCACGTCTCATCATTGCTGTTAGACAGACCAACACCTGCAGGCTGCAGGCGGTGGCCTTGGCTGATTTCTACAGAAAGTGGTGACTGAAATCAGTTTGACATGAAGGCTATGTTCTGTCTGAGGCAGATGGAAAAAAAAAAAAGAAAAACAGAAAAGAAAATGACTAACTGGTATCAAAAATTTTTTTTCAAGAGATGTACACGAATTACAGCACTGCTACTTTGTGTTGAGAACACAATGGAGCTTTAGCTTTGTAAATTTGAATGAAATAGATATGGATTCGGAAAGAGGTACTTAAAAACATAATTTCACTGCAAACACTTCTCCCTGTTTTAAATATACATAGTAGTCAGCAAGTTTTCTCATTTAAATTACATTTTAAATTAGAAAAACAAAAGCAATCAGCGGGAAAGCTTTTTGTCCCTGTATGCTTTTAAGAGCATTAAGGGCTGCAACCAAAAGCTCTCATGAAAAATTGATTGCCCATGGGGAACAACAACACTTTAAAACTGCAAAAAAAGCTGAAAAGTAACCAGTATGTTTGCTGGGTTTATAAATAGACCATTCACAATACTGGAAAATTACTCCTGAATGCAAACTGTTCTTTTATCTCCTTAGTCACTCAGAGACATTCAGGGAGTGATACACTGCTACTAACCAGAATATATCGAGGCGGTTGTTTCTTAGAGGGAAGGAAAAAAAACCTTGATACATTTCAATCAATTCTTTACTCTGAGTAATGATTTAGCTGAAATAAATAATGAGAGGTGGGAATTGGAGCTCTCTATTGCAATTAGTCATTTCATTTCTAAATATAATTTGGCTTAGTTGAAATGCCATGGCTGTGATTTCACAGTGTCTGTCTCCAAAGGTCAATCTAAAGGTTCTTCTCTTTCTTCTCTTCTCTTCTCTTCTCTTCTTTTCTTAGTTTTCCACAATTTGAACTAACACATAGTCGCATACGAGACATACCACCGTATTGCTGGGGGATTCTGGCTCTCTCTCCGCAGCAGGGTTGCAGTTGCATCTTTAAAGCAGCCCACACTAGAACCACATTGTCTTGGCTGCATGTATAAAGAAATTCCCATATGGGCATAGAAAGGGACATGACGGAGTCAGGGAGCTGACAGGTAGTACAGTAATGATAAATGCCAGCGGCGCTCTCAGTGTAGGATTGCAAATGTGCATGATGCAAAAAAAGGATTTAACATAGTAAAAAAAAAGCAGATTTTGTTTCCTAATTGAGGATGAATTAGGAATTTATCCATTCTAAGCAACAACAAAAGCTGACAGATACAACTTCCTTCCACAGAAACATCCTTTGGGATCAAAACAAAGTGCAACCTTTGATAAAAAAACGCATCTCATCTCTGTGAAAGTTCACTCTAACTATATTAGTGGTTCCTATACTAACCTAAGCAATTTTGAAAAGTATTTCTTTTCAGTAACAAGCTCACAATGACACCCTTAGAGTTTCTAGCAGTCTTCTGCTATTGTAGTGCCATCCGAGCGACACTGGGGATTACATGGTTTTGCAGTCTCAGATGGTTGCTCTGAGAAACAATTATCTGATTGCGACTTGAGGCTAAGGGATAAAGGGGTGTTCAATCTCCACAGGGGCCTATTGTAAAGCAATATCAGGAGCAAACTCCCCGCCACAGAGGCAACGGACACCACATACCACTCATATGGTTGCAGAACATAACTGATAAAACACGGTGAGAATGATCAGTAATTTGCTATAAACAGCTAATGGCTGCTGACTCCAGAAAAGAATTTGGCCAAAGGGAGGTTAGTGGGAAAGACTCCAAATCCTTTTCCTACTGACAGTGACTTTTCTTCTACAAGAAATGAAAGTTTTTTCACTTCTTAAAGGGGACATGTTATGAAAAAGTCACTTTTTCAGTGTTTGTGCACATAAACTCTGGGTCTTTCTGCCGCAAACTGTGAAATGATGTAACCCAGCCCAGTGCGTTTTTGTGGGTCTATATCAGAAAACATGTGGTTGGACAAGCTATTCCCATTCGACCCCCCTTCCTACGTAAGAAGCAGGCACATTAGAATTATACCGTACGTCCTGTTCATCCGAATGTGGGTAATGTCGGCTCCTCAATATTCTCGCAGTTGATTTTACAGAGAAGTTTAAGACTTGTGTTACGGCCGCAAAATAAAACACCAGCATTAAGAAAAACTACAATCTCACTTATTGTCTTATTTGATTTTGATATTTTTTTATATTACGATGTGTTTTTCATTGTCAACCTTCAGATTTTTTCTTCAGGTCGGTCTTTTTTTTCAGACAGGACCGTATATGGCTTCCAAAAGTTCACCTGGTCCATGAAGCTGATGCCATTCAGGGCTGAGGATGCAAAAGCCCGACCAGCCTGTCATTCACGGCAGCTGATACCTACAGCTCACCAGTGCACCTCCCGCAGGTTTTTGCTGAGATTATGTTCAACTTTGCACGTTAGCATTGAGGTTCTAGTCAGAGAGAAAACTAGAACTGACTAAACACACATGTAGAAAACTCTTTTGTTTGGATCCACTAGGAACAGGAGTGCTGTTCATAAAGAAACCAAATAAGAAACAAAAATTGCCAGAGTAGTTTTATTTTCATTTGCTTTAGAAAGCTAGTTTGAAACTCTTGTTTATCTAGAGTCCTCTTGTGGTTGTATTTGTTTGAACAGCATCGGTTTGCCCTGCTCCCCCCTTACTTAACCTTATTTATTGTTTGTTTCAATCTGCCCCACCTCCTTACCAATAAACAACTTTGCTTAACCCTTGTGTTGTGACCCGCCACTGTGTTTAACAGCAGAGAAAACTCCCTAAATGATCTTTTTTCAACTTGAAATTTGATGACTTTTCCTAGAGCGAGCCCAGCGTTCGCAAAAGTGAAATACTGCCTTTATTCCTATTTCAATGTGAGCTGTACACCACTAGAGTACAAAGATTGTCTTCACGTCATTTTTGACCCAGCAGTTAAAATCACACTCACATAGTCAGTTACACACTTAAAAAAACACACACACACACACACACACACACACACACACACACACACACTCACACAAGCAATTGAGTTTGTTGATCTTTCCACGACCCCACTCAAGTTCAAACCATTTCAGACACAAAATAAAGATTTCTTGAAAGAATTTTTCACTAATACCTCGACATTCAGAGGCTGGAAAGGTGCTGCAGATGACAGTACCCCGAGTTCTCTCTGTGCTGAAGCCATGAGTGAACATTTTACTGCCCAACAGCCTAATACTAACCATAACCCGCACCACCAAAGCTGCTCAGGGGGCTGGATCTTCTCCTGAACCATCTGAGGATCCAGCTGCCCCGGCCGCTGTCCCAGCTGGGGCAAGTAAGAGGAAGAGATGTCAGTTCTGCCCGCCAATGAAGGACTGTAAAACACATAATGTGTGCTGCACATGTGAGAAATATATCTGCAAAGTTGCGTACATGTGCTAATTAGTTGATTAATTTATGTTTTTCACATTTTTGCTTTGTATATTTTATTATTATCTATTGTTTGTTGTGTTTACACACTTTGTGGGTGGGAGCAATGGTTAGAAAAATGGGGATATTTATTTTGTTGTTTAATTCCTAATTGTACAGAAAAAGAATATATGTTATATAACTGTGAATATAACTGTTCACGAGCAAAAAAAACCTGACTGTTATTGGGAGCGCCTTCAATGAAATGCATTCAAAACTACTTTCTGCACATTTCAGCTTCTTTCTTAGGCTTTACAAGTACTATCTCTTGATAAAAAAATATTGTTTAAATGATGATATTAATAATAGATTTCTACTTTAGTAAAGAAAACAACAGCTGTGTTGGAATAAAAACTGAACCTGAATAAATACAGTCTTTCTTCACTGTGAAGAGGGAAGACTCAGATATACACACAGTTTGTGATGAATGGCAGGTTGTTTCTTCATGCAAACTACATTTTGGTGTTAAAAACTCAATTAAGCTTCTTTATTTTAGGGGTTTAGTGAAGGTGGGTCATTTTTGACCCGTAGGACAAGAGGAGTATGCAGAATATTAAGACTACACAAGGGGTTAACCAATCTAGTTCTATGTTGCTTCCCTTTTCCCCAAAACGAGCTGGGTTGTAACACTTGTCATCAATCACAGAGTGCATCTAACCCCTCCCTGTCCAGCATGTAGCCATAGCCATCCTGTTAGCGATTCTGACACATTGCACCAGGGGAAAATGTGCTTTACGACCATCTGTAATATGGCAAACAGGTGACTCTGCGCACTATGTAGCTATGTAATGTGCATACAGCTACCAGTATAAGCCTGGAGAGATGTCTTTAAAGCAAACATTGGGTATTGTCTAGTTCCAGTTGATTGAAGTGCGATCTCTAATCCGATTTGTATCCTGCAGCACATCTCTCCTGCTGCGCCGCCTGTTAAACTGTACGTTTAGGCTTCTAATGTCAGACCTGAACGACTAGTAAGAAGCTACTGCTAAAATGATTCAGATATACAGTAGCTCTGTCATTTGTTTCATCTGTGCTGTTTTTCAGACTTCTCTAAAGTTTGTTGCTCTTTTTTACAAAACTTTAGGATTCAAACATTTTACCTCAAAGAGCAACTGACTGGTTTTATGTGAGTAAAAAAATGGATGTGGCCCGCTTTTTCTATGTCATTTCCAGGGCTCAAAATACTGCACATGAAAACAGAATCACTTTAAATACTATAATAAACATACTAATGATAACATTTTCACATGTCAGTTACTATGGCCTGGAGATGAAATGCTTTGAAAGAAGAATTACACAGCCATGTGAGCATCAGTGGCCACTTTACTGGATCACTAATGGTACTGTTTTATCACTTCTACATTAAACTACAGTGTACAAGTAACACTGAATCTGCCGTGTTACAGATTATCTGAGTGACCTAATGAAGCTGGTGTTTGATGACGTGCTTCTGGACCCACCGCACTCTGCTCACAGTGTGAGAAACCGCCAGCGGAGGAAGTGGGCGGGT